>NW_010362819.1:210899-214091 GCF_000414095.1 Morus notabilis
GTAGTCTCTTCCTTGCATCATCGGATAAACCATTTGGTGGGACCTTTGGAAACGGCAGCCACCACTTCTCTTCTCGTCGAATTGAAGGTGTCCCTGACGAAGAAGAAGACAGAACAAACCTTTCAGTATCATCAGGCACAATAATCCCGCGGTCAACGTAGTAAAACTCTGACTCTTGGAACCCGTCAAGGATGCTAATAAGCAAGGCATCAAGTTTCTTCAAAGCTGGGAGGTTGACATAGAGATCCGAGCGCGGCCGAGTCACCATAACCTCGCATGTTCCACCTCCAGGAAATTCTTGCAGTGATGGTATGAGCTCAACTATAGAGTCACTCACACACAATAGCCAATCCATTTCCCGGCGCCATATTGACTTCTTCTGGGGCGACAACGGCTCTAACTTCCACACCTCCCCAAATACAGCAGCTGCCAAAATCAAACCAATGCCAACAAATATCAAATAAGAATTAATTTCTGTTATATGTAATTGGAATAAGAAAAATCGGAAAAGGGAAAATGAAAGGAGAGAAAATATCTCAAACCGGAAAGGTTTGTGATGGCATTGGAGATCGCAAGAGCAGTACAAACGCCTTTGCTTCCACCTGACATATCTTCTCCTAGCAAAAGCTTAGCAAACCGTTCCTTCATCAATTCAACTTCTGCTATCACATGAATTAAAAAATGTCAATACATAAATCATTTGAGAGAGAGAGAGAGAGGAAAGAATTAGCTAAACTAAAAATAAAATAAAAAAATGCACAAATACATTTAACTAAGGATTAGCTAAATTAGAATGAACAGGGTAAAGCAAGTACATTTTTCGAAAGTCTTCTTAATGATCTTCCATTTGAAGTTTGATTATACACGTTTATCTCATAAGTGTAATGTATAATTAACAAGATCCATCTAAATTTTGTCCAGACAAAAGGGTTAATAAACGAATTAAATGTTAATTGTATTACTAGTACGTTAACAAAAAAAAAAAAAAAAAAAAAAAAAAAAAAAAAACATTTTTACTAAGTTGACTTCAGCATCGTAATCTAGTGTCCACTCTATTTCCATTGGTCAACCCGAGTCGTCTTTCTTGTCAAACGCAAATAAGAACCGTGGGATCACCGGATATTTTCGGAAAGGTTCACATATTGACCAAAAATTGATATGTTGACCCATAATTAAGTAAACAAACTGTACAAAACTCACCGGACAAGTCAGTCTCCGGCTTCTCCGCATTCGTCGCCGGAACGACGACGTTTCGAGCTTTACTACCGGTTACCGGAAAATCCCCGTTCACTCGCGCCCTGAGAACAGAACTACCGGCAGAAGCCGGTTCCCGAGGAGGCGAAGAAGCCAGAGAGCTCGAAGTACCGGCTTCGTGATCGCATTGGCGGCGCGAGAAGCTGCCGGAGCTCTCCGACTCACTGACGTCGGCGCTTAGGCT
This sequence comes from Morus notabilis, assembly GCF_000414095.1. Classification (NCBI taxonomy): domain Eukaryota; kingdom Viridiplantae; phylum Streptophyta; class Magnoliopsida; order Rosales; family Moraceae; genus Morus; species Morus notabilis. The sequence continues at coordinate 212,338 of NW_010362819.1, forward strand.
GTAGCTCTCGAACCGCTCGCTTGACCGGTCCAACTCATCGCCCGACGAGTAAATCTCCATTGAAACCGATCACAAGCTCTCAGAGGAAATGATGATGGGAGAGAGAAAGAGAGAAGCATAGATCACGGCCGTACATTCCTCTCTCCGGTGAAAGGAGAGATTTCGGTAAACGTACCGGAGAGCGTGGTTGCTTGTGGACTACTGACTAGAGTGAGTGCGAAAGAGGGAAAGCACATAAAAGCGACCAGTCGGGAACTGTTACTTTACCTCCAATTACCGTTGGCTTTGTCAAGAAGTAGGCCCCACCAAAAGGATATATTGGAGTTCTTTTGCTAGTTGGTTTATATGCCCACTGTTTGATGAGGAGCGTGTGAAACACACTCCAGCTTTTTGAGCTAAAAGAAAAACACCGGGCTTGTCCTTTTGAGTGAAAAATTCAAAAAAAGACAACTCGAATTATAATTTTATTTGAGTTCATATTCTTTTAAGTTTAAATTTGAGTTGAAACTCGAGTTTAGGACTAAAACTCGAGTTCAAATTTCTCCGTCAACTTGAGTTCAGAAACTCGAACTCAAATTAATGAACAGTATTTTTTCTATTTTTAAAAATACTATAACTTTTTCGTTTTAATTCTGATTGAGATGATTTTTTTTTCTATGCGTTGACAACGAAAAGACGAATAAAACCCGACCCATATACTCTATTAAAATTTTTCATCAGCATTGAGTTTTTATTAAAATACTATATAAATACAAATTCAAGTTTTGACTCACTCAAACACAAACTCAAAAAGATTATTATCTCAAACCATAACTCAAATATACACAACTAAACACAAACTCAAATTATAAATTTAACTCAAGTTATAATTTAAATTCAACTCAAAAATTATACTTAAGTTAAATTCTAAAAGAACAAGCCTCAACTTTTTCCACACGCGCATTGATCCAAGATGGATGGTAAGTGTGAGCTTAAGGAAGATTGTAATTGGGCGGATAAAAGTTAGGTTACTGGAGTAATTTCGTCTGCCTACCAATCGGCTTCTTTTAAGATTCTAGCCAACAAAATTGGCGTCTTTAAGGAAAAAACGTGCAAAAAAATAAAAAAATAATAAAAATATTTCAGACGCGTTTAAAATTTGTTCTAAAATAATTTTTTTTTATATGAAAATAAAAATAAAAACATTTTTAATCTCAAACAAAAATTATTTTTAAAAACACGTTTGATAGTTTTATCTAAAAATTATTTTCAGTAGAAAAAAACTCATTAATATATATATCTCTCTATGTGCTCGAGAGAGGAAAAAATAAAAATAAAAAATAAAAAACAATTAAAAATCGTTTTTCATTTCTCTTTCATTTTACACTAAATCAAAAATTATTTTTATTTTTATTTTTTATTTTTATTGCGTCAAACGTCGTTTCAAAAATGTGAGTGAAATTAGGGTTCGTGGGGTTCTTACTTTGGTAACTTCAAGAAATTCGACTTGTAATGCATTGCAACTAGATAAGTTAAAATGGAAACTACGTGTCGAGTTTTTTGAAGGTGGGGACATTAATTTATAAGGCACATTCACTTTTACTGTATATGAATGAGGAAATGAGAAAAGAAGGGTGCGTTTGGAATTGGTTCCAAAACGTTTTTATTTTTTGTACGAAAATGAAAATGAAAACGTTTTTAGTTTCATTTTTGAATTATTTCTAAAAATGCGTTTGGTAGTTTTATTTAGAGATTGATTTCAGTTTTAAAAAAAA
>NW_010362819.1:214175-284131 GCF_000414095.1 Morus notabilis
AATATATTAACTAATAATATATTAAATAACTAATATTATTAAATATATTAAATATATTATATTATTAAATATATTATATAAATAATATTATTAAATATATTAAATAAACATATATAATACAAAAACAGTTTCAGAAAAGAGGGAAGAAAATGAAAAAGAAAAAAAAAAGTGAAATCCGTTTTTCAGAAAACAGTAAACGAAAACGAGAAAATGAAAACACCTTTTTTTTGTTTTCTGATTTCCACAAAAAGACAAAAACGTTTTTGGTTTTGTTTTTTTAAAAAAATTGTACCAAACACGTTGTTAACACCCGTTTTCATTTTTTTGCTTTGAAAACCGTGAAAAATGAAAACGAAAACGCAAACAAACAGGCCCGAAGTATTTTGCTTTTCCCCTAGCCATTTGCCTATTTACTAAATGAATGGATATTATTAAGATAAATGATAGCTTGATTTTATTACTCACCAATTTTGGTTATTTTTGTTGGTTTTTGGTGTTTTATCATGATTATTATGTTTTATCTTGCTTTTATAAGTTTGAGTTGGGATGTTTGTTTTAAAAGTTCATTCCTGATTCTAAATCATGATTCTTAATTCTTTACAGTATTTTTCTCTTATAAAAACTTTGAATTTCAAAAATTAGAATCATGAATCATGATTCTGAACTCATAAACTAAACATCTCATTAATGTTGCAAAATTTTCCGCAAATACACTGGTCGCAAAAGTAATAAAGTGACTAAAAAGTCGAATATCCTCCCATAAGGATTGAATTTTTGAAAATTAAACTAAGTATTGTGAGTGTTCGTGACTAAATTTAAGTAATTGAAGTAAGAAAAGTAAATTAATTTAACTATTAAAGCTAGAACACAAGATCTAATAAAACAAGTAACTAAATATCGAAACTATAAGTGGAAATTAAAATAATAATAGAGTTTTAGGGTCTTGACTTCGTTTCACTCTCCCTATGTCTTCCTATTTAGTGGTTGCTAATTAATTTAACTTAATTCATTCATTTAAGGTTTCTAAATTAGTCTCACTACCTCTCCCGAGCATCAAGTAAGATAACATGTGCAAATAAACAAGCCAATATCCCTATCTAACTTGGTATAAACACATTCATTAAGCTTTATCTAAGCATTTGATCACCTCCGAGTCTCACAATTACCAAGATTCTCATAATGATTACCTACATGTTGATCACCTTCCAGTGTCAAAAGATTGTGCTTCCCTATACCGATATTCGAACTAATCTCTCCCAAGCATCAACCCAAATATAAAAAAAACTAGTATATTTTCTAATCAACTAGAGGCATTAAGGTCAAGAGAAACACTGATGATTGATTCAAGATTTCATTAGCAACTAACTAAATATTCACAACATAGTTCAAGCTAGCTACATTAAGGCCCTAGATTAGAAATCTAGCTACACATGGTCAAATTCATAAGCATAATCACTATGAAAATCATAAAAGCAACCATGTTGTTACAATATCACAATTACAACTTTCAAATTAAAATCAAAATCAAAAGAGTAGAGATAAAGAGGAAACTATAATAGAGTGGTCTTTAAGGCTTCAATCTTCAAGAATCTTCCAAGATGTCTCCACGAAAAATCCTCCAATTTTTAGCCTCTAAGCTCTTTCTAGTTCTTGCAGTTTGTGCCTCCAATCTTTCTTGATCAGTGTGCCTCTCAAAATTAGGATTTTATGGCTTAGTGGTCTCTCACATCACCTCCAAAGGAGCAATCTCGGCCCTCCAAATCAGATTAAGGGCAAAAAATGACCCAAACTTTAATCAGCTCGGAGAAGAGGTGCAGCCGCGCGGTGAGTGGCAGGGGCGCACGACTTGCGCGGCATGGCTGCGCGGTTCATTCTGTTGGGGCCGCTATGTGCCCCTCTTGATGGCATGCCCACGCCATTATGTTGCGCAAGCGCATGCCTCTTGTTGCCAAGAAGGGGCCTTTGTGCCCCTTATTGCTTAGTTTGCTCCAAATTTTGATCCAAATTACCACTAAGTCTAATTTTCTCTATTTTCCTACAAAACGTACAAAAACACATCAAAATAAAAATAATGCTTTTATAATTAAACAAATAATTAAGCTTAAAAGCTAGAACACTACTCATCAGTTAAAATGAATGAAAAGGTCCTGAAAAGAGTGAAAATGAGATCCAAATCAAGCCATGAAGCCGCTGTAGCTGAATGGAATTCTCGCTGCAGTGCGGACAACAAAAAACCAGCCCTAAGCCCTTGCCTCAAGCGCTGTAGTGCCTACTTCTTGTGATGCGGCGCCATTCTGGAAACTGAAGACCCGTTGTAGCGGATTTGCCTGCATTGTTAGGATTTTTTCAAAAATTATAATGGCGTTGCAGTGGGAAAGTGATCCGCTGCAGCGTCTCCACGCGTTCTGTAGTTATTTAAGGCTTCATTTGCGCTAATTTTAAGGGGAGAAAAAATAGAAATGAGCTCAGAATCACACAGATACTCTTAGGAAACACAAAGGCCCCGTTCATTTCACCCATTCGAGTTTTGCTACAGTAAAAAGTTTTCAGAAACAGTCACATCTGTTGGGATTGGTATCCTTAAGCATGAGATGTAACAAGGATATTTTATTATTTGATTAATAAAATAGTTTATTCATTATTTATGTGCATGTATTATTGAATACTTTATGAATATCATAGAAAATTCTGTGATTATTTATGTAACCTTAAATATTGTATATAAGTGTTATATACGAGAGGATAATATTTAAGGATAATAATCGAAACGATGTTCGTAATGAATTTAATTAAAGTTTCAGAATCTTTAATTAAAACATTACTAATGCATGTCATTCCCATTAAGAATGAAATGGTGTTATCCGCATCATTAATATAGAGGGATATTGAATGAGTGTATTATGCATAATGAGATTATGTAGAATTGGGACATTGACACAATTTGATTTTATGGTAATTTTTGTTAAATATACAAAATCAAATTTGAGTCTATCAATGGTCATATATAGAATGATCTTAATCCTGAGTTGTTAGTATACTCATATTTATGGATTTGTGTTATTTGACTTACTCAGTACGGATTTCGAGATCGTAAATCATATTCCTTGTATCTTGGGAACATGATGAAATGGATAGCCATAAATGTTAATATACAAGATGGAAGCCATTCCTTCTTCTTTGAAGAAGCAGATAAATAATTCTCTTAAAGGTTGATTCGGTACTTGAATAAGTAACGAGCTCGTATTCATGAATGTGTTTTATGAACATATTATTTATTAGAGAATCAATGGTACTCAAGGATAAAGATGTAATTAAAGAGGTTAGTGGATTTTACCTAACTTTAATTATGAATTATTTATGGAGGATCAATCTATATGTAGTGACTATATCAAATGGACACTTCAAGTTCTTAGAAGTAAATTATGTCTATAATTTTGAGAGTGCAATTCCAAGTTTTTAGTGGAGTAACTTTTAGAATTAATAGAATTAATTAAAGAGTTTAATTAATTATTAATTTTATTGGAGCTTGAAATTATAGGTCCATAAGTCCCCCATCATCCTTGTATTATTTGCAAGGCAAGATGAATTATTGGGATTTTATTTCATTCGTGAATAATTAATTAAGAATTAATTATATATTAAATAATGTGATTATTTAATTATTTTGTCACACACTGTGGTGGGACCACAGGAGGCGTGTGACACTGGGAAAAATCCCATTGGGATTTAGTTGCTTGATCTCTAAGTAATCCGGTTTACTTGTTCGATAAGTTTTCCAATTAAATTCAAAAAGGAAAGTAATATGTTAATTTATTTGTAATTAAATTTAAGCTAAAAAATTATAAACTGGATTAGGAAGGAATTTTTTCATTCCTTCTTAAGAGATGGCCATCCATCATATAGCAAAAGGGAAGGAAATTTTGTTTCCAAAAGCAAAAAGGAAACTGTATTTTTAATGAGATTAAAAATTTAATAGTTACCAATTTCCTATTTTCTTTGCTTACAAGTAAAAATGTTCTCCTAATTGTCTATAAATAGGAGACAATAGGAATTGGAGAAAAAGATTTTGATCTCCTAAATTCCCTAGGTTGGCCGACTTCCCTAAGAGAGAAAAAGAGAAGAAAAGTTCTTCCAATTTTCTCAATTCTTTCACATACATGCGTTGACAGTGAAAGAATATAAATTAACAAGTGATTGTTCTGATAGTTTATACCTTAAGCCCACACTAATCGTCTTGCGATATCAAAGAGTAGACGAGGAAGGCTTAGGTGTTCTAAGAAAGCTTTGGAGGAGGATCGTTCGTCGGCCAAAGAATTTCAAGTTATTGTCCTAATCGTCGACAAGGTATTAATTATCTATTCTTATAAATTAATAAGATTAATTTATTATTGCACAAATTAATATAATCTATAGCGTATTCAAAAGTTTTGAGAAAATTTTTATTATACACGATCCGCACTACCACGCTTCCGCACTTAAAAACATTTTGAAAACCAACAATACCTAACTTTTTTGCTACAGTAAAAAGCTCTCACTTAAAGTCACATATCAAATCGAATTAAAAACTCAAATCAACGAACTAAATAGGCCTAAAAAATACAACCGAAAGAGGAAAATACGAGGTTTTAGATAGCATGCTTGGAGATTGGATGGGAGCTTGAAGATTTGGAGCTTGTTCTTCAACGAGTTTTATTTCCTTCTTCTCCTTTCTCTTTTATCTTCTAGAATTTTTATTTTCCTTGATTGTGTGTAGACCATGGATATGATATGTGGATTGTTTATGGTTTGGATTCTTAATGTATACTTCTAGCTAAACTCTTTAGAGCTAGGGGTTTGATGTAGTTTTACTGTTGCTATGTTATGAGGATTTTATATTCTTGTTAATGAATTCTCTCTTCAATCCATTTGTGTTTCTCTATGCTTATTGTCTAATTTGATTATCCATTGAATTAGAGATATAGATGTGTGGATTTATGCTCGGGAGAGTTACTTTCACATATTGGATCTAGGAAAGCACAACCTAGAGTTAATTGAGTTCGAGAGGCCAATTAATTTGGGTAATCAATATTAGGTTGCTTAATGGATGGTTGATTTGGTTGGGCTAATAGGGATATTGTTTAACTGGGTCTTGCATACTATTTTACTTGACATTCGGGAGAGGGAGTGAAATTACTTTTGAAAATCTAAGCTTAATAAATTGAGTGAAAGTAGTTAACAAGTTTAAGAATCGGATTAGCATAGCTAGGTAGGATGAAATCGGACCCCCTAACCGTCTTAATACCATCAGAGTTCGCTTCGATCCCTTATTGTTTCCAAATTTCTTATTTACTTGCTTTGTTAGTTTAATTCTATTGTTTTAATTGCTACAGTCACTTGAATTTGATTGCCTAAATAAAGTTATAGTTGTTGTAATTGCGGTACTTAGTTTAACTTGTAAAAACTTAATCTCTATGTGACGAAATCTATACTTAAATATACTTTATTACTTTTGTGATTCGTACATTTACGAGCACACACGTACTTCAATTGAATCTAAAGCAATTTGGCAACAATAAAAAGTTAACATTATTGAAAAAGATAAATGTCACTTTATACTAAGTAATTCTTATATTTTTTTAATGGGCTAAGAATTTTTATCCATATGATGTGTTTTCTTAGAAATTGCTTGTGAATTTAAATGTCAGTGATCAAAACGTCAAAAAAATTTTAAGAAAGAAATATATTAAAATTAAAAGTTAATGGATTGCCTTATCACAATAATCAAAGTTCAGAGATTAATAGTGCTAATAATCTTTTCTTTTGTTCTATTAATAGAGAGAAAATTAAAGTGAAATTGACAAAATGATCTTTTTTATTTTTATAAAAAACGACCACCTAATTATTATTATTATTATTTTTTATTATAAAAAATGGTCATTTCAGATAGTTTTGTAATAATTTTATAAATAGAAATTTTTTATAATTTTTTTAAAAATTATTTTATTCTTAAAACTTTTTTATTGAGTCAATTTCACGAAGCATGAAAAGGAAAACCCCATCTTCCACGTAGAAAGTCATTTTTTCCACTAGGTCCAAGACCATGGCGACATAGTAAACACAGAATGAACACATCAATTCACATTTTAGCCCTCGTGAAAAGCCCATGACCTTGACTTGCACGCCATTCGGCGAAAACCATGTTATCATTCTCTCGCCACACCCACGCCATCTCTAATCAAACTCTCGCCGTCTTATTATTTAGACACCGTCCTCACTCGTTCTCATCATTACTACTCTCATTTCCCAAACCGCCTTCATTCGCATTCAAATCTTCTCGCTCTTTCTCCCTCCTCCCCTCAAACCGCAGGATGGGCTCTCTCTCTGCTTTCGATCACTCCTTGCACTACCCTCCCGCTCGCAGGGACGAGTCCGTCGTTGATGACTACAATGGCGTCAAGGTCGCTGATCCTTATCGATGGTGAGCAATTCAATTCAACGATTTCGATTCGATTTAGTCATGATCGGTTTTCGTTTTGCAGAATCTGTTTGGTTCCGTGAAAAGTATTGTAATTCAATGAAACGTTAGATTGATCTTTGGATAGTGTCTGTTTGTTTGTTTGGCCTTTTATTTTGTTTGATTTGAATGGAAGGAGCGGTGTGAAGAGTTAGGGTTTGAGATTTTATTGGGGAAGTATTCAGGTTTTTATTTTTGCCTTTTTGTTTGATCATTTTGACCTTTTGTTTGATCATTTTGACCTTTTTGTTTTGTTTTGAGCTGAAGGACTAGGGTTTGAAGTTTTAAGATTTTGAGATTTTCTCGGGAAAGTATTCACCCTTCTTTTTTGTTTTCCTGTGCAAATATTAGATGGAATTCGATTGGATTTGATTATTGATTTTTATCATTCAGGCTTGAAGATCCTGATTCTGAAGAAACGAAAGAGTTTGTGAATAAGCAGGTGGAATTGACGCAATCGGTGCTTCAGGCTTGTGATACGAGGGAGAAGATTTGCGAGAAAATCACGAAACTTTTTGATCACCCGCGTTATGATCCGCCTTTTAGGCGTGGGAATAAGTACTTTTACTTCCACAATACCGGTCTTCAAGCCCAAAACGTCCTTTATGTGCAGGTTGGTTTCTGTGGCCTGATTTGGATCATGAATTGTACACATTTTATGAGGTTCTCTGTCTTATTTTGTTGCTTTTTTCCTCGTCAAATTTTAGGACAGGTTGGATGGAGTGCCGGAGATTTTGCTTGATCCGAATTCACTTAGCGAAGATGGGACTGTCTCTCTGAATACATATTCCGTAAGTAAGGATGCCAAGTACTTGGCCTACGGGCTTAGTACGAGTGGCAGCGATTGGGTGACAATTAAAGTTATGAATGTTGAAGACAAGAGGGTTGAGGCTGATACTTTATCATGGGTGAGTTTGCTCACATCGTTTAAGTTTGAAGAGAATGATATAGGAAATTAACTCTTTATACGAATTATGTTTCAGGTAAAGTTTTCTGGTATTAGTTGGACCCGTGATAGCAAGGGGTTTTTCTACAGCCGCTATCCACCTCCAAAGTAAGGAAGCAAAAATTTATTTAGTCTTCTTTGGGTACTATATGGCTCCTAATTCTAACGGCGGCTTTCTCTCGTTAGAATTGTGTACGTTTAATACCCTTCTTTCTGACATCAATAAAGAGAATGAATAAACAAATGTAAATTCATATTTAAACTATTTGAAATATTCAAATGGTTATATTAATTATTGCAAGAAGTTTTTTTTTCCTTATTTTTAATTATAAACTTTGAGCTTTGTGTGAGCAAAGTAGGTATAGAGTAATAAAAGGAAAGATAACAGAATTGTTTTTCTTTCTGTGCGCTACGAACCAATATAGTGATTTCTGATTTGTGCAAGATGTTTTGTTTTTTTCTTTGTACACAGTACTTTCTGATTTTTTCACCCCTGGTAATTTTAATTGATAATCATGGTGGTTTTATGCTTTAGAGAAGGAGATGTAGATGCCGGGACAGAAACCAATGCTAATCTCTATCATGAGGTGTATTATCATTTTTTGGGCACGGACCAATCTGAAGATATTTTATGCTGGAAGGACAGTGACAACCCTAAATACTTGTTTGGGGCCAGTGTAACAGACGATGGAAAGGTAATTTGTTGTTTTTGTGCCTTCATCACCTTTTATGACTTTGTTGGACTCTTGTCCATTCTTCTTATGTTGATGCAGTCTTGCAGAGTAATTGTTTTTGATAATGGAATGCATCATTTTATGTCCCTGATCATTTCTGTATTCTTTCACCTGAAATTCTCAAGCTATAGTTTGTAGTGAAGCTGCTATCCTTTGATGCAAGTGTTTTCTCTGTTATTATTAGTGCCTTGCTTAGTGGTATGCTCCATGTGCATGCATGATGGCAAATGCAATTGCGTTCTCTGTTGTTTTTAGTGTCTTGCTCATTGGATGCCTATGTGCATGCGTGTATGAACGGAAACAATAAACTCGATTTCAGCATAGATGATAAAGCTTATTTGTGCGAGTAGTTTAAACAACTATCTCTTTCTCTTGCAGTATGTTCTTTTGTATATTGACGAGGGATGTGACCCAGTCAACAAATTTTACTACTGTGACATGTCTGAGCTTCCCAATGGGCTTGAAGGTTTTAGGGGGAAGAATGATTTGCTCCCTTTTGTCAGGGTCATTGATAACTTTGATGCTCAGTATCTAACCATTGCAAATGATGACACAGTATTTACTTTTCTGACAAATAAAGATGCTCCAAAGTATAAGCTAGTCCGAGCAGATCTGAAGCAACCAACACTTTGGACAGATGTTCTTCAAGAAGATGAAAAAGATGTACTCGAATCTGCATTTGCTGTAAATGGTAATCAACTGGTTGTAAGTTACCTGAGCGATGTAAAGTATGTTGTGCAGATAAGGGACCTGAAATCAGGTTCGTTAATCCATCAATTGCCCATTGACATTGGCTCGGTTTATGGCATTTCTGCAAGACGTGAAGACAACATAGTTTTCTATGGGTTTACGAGTTTTCTTACTCCTGGAATAATATATCAGTGCAATTTAGACTCTGAACTTCCAGAAATCAAGATATTTCGTGAAATTGCTGTTCCTGGGTTTGACCGGTCAGCGTTCAATGTTCATCAGGTAATTTTTTTTTTCCTAATTAACATCTCATAAATTTCTCTTGTTTTTCTGGTTCTATATATATATATATATATTTTTTTTTTTCCTTTTGACGATTTTTGCTATCAGATCATCCTTTTTTTTTTCCTGTTAAATTACCTGCTACTTTGATTATTTTCTCTCATTATTATTTTTTTATGTGACCCTGCAAACCCTCTTTCATTGACTGGAATTTCCATTTCCAGGTTTTTTTTCCCAGCAAAGATGGTACGAAGATACCAATGTTTGTTGTTGCAAGAAAGAATATTGTTTTGGATGGATCACACCCCTGTTTGTTATATGGTTATGGTGGATTTAACATTAATTTAACACCCTCATTCAGTGTGAGTCGTATCGTACTTTCAAGGCATTTAGGTGCCGTTTTCTGTATAGTAAACATTCGTGGTGGTGGAGAGTATGGAGAGAAATGGCATAAAGCAGGTTCACTTGCGAAGAAGCAAAATTGCTTTGATGACTTCATTTCCGCTGCTGAATACCTCATATCTACTGGTTATACACAACCCAAAAAATTGTGTATAGAAGGTGGAAGTAATGGCGGGCTTCTTGTTGGGGCTTGCATAAATCAGGTATGGCGTCTCTTTGCTTCCTCAACCTCTTCATTCTAGAGGAGTTTGTGCACAAATTAACGAACAAAGTTTTTTTTTTTTTTTTTTTGTTACAGAGACCTGATCTTTTTGGTTGTGCACTGGCTCATGTTGGTGTAATGGACATGCTGCGATTCCACAAATTCACCATAGGTTAGTCTGGCACTTTTTTAGTTCACTAATTAGCTCCTCTTCTTTAGTAGAGCATGTTTGGTCTTACTGGTATGTGTTTTTCTCCCCCACTTTTTAGGTCATGCCTGGACCTCGGATTATGGTTGTGCTGACAAGGAGGAAGAGTTTCAGTGGCTTATCAAGTGAGTATTGCTTACTTTGTGTTGGAGTATCTGGTAATTTAAATTTAAATATTTAAGAAATATCTGTTGGGCTGCTATGATAGTTTTGTTGTTGCAATGAGTAGAGAGGTTAAAGTCTGACGTAGTTTCAATCCTTCTTGTTTTCTTGTAAGTTGTTTTAGTTTCACTAGCATAGAACTGGATAATATTTTTCTTTTTTAATTTCCTTGCATTTCTAATGGGCAACCCTAATGCAAAGTGGATATTTGTATGATCTCCACACCGGAAAAAGAAAGAAGTGCACCTTCATTTCTTGGCAATCCAACTGCAAAATGGATTTCCTCCAAAAATAAAAAATAAAAAAAACCACCAGCACCTTAGTCCCAACTCAAATGTTTATCCTTCATATATGTTTTTAAGATGTAAAATTGTAAACTTAAGTCATATGCACTCTCAGTAATCTTCATAAGAAGGGAGATATCTTGCTACTTGCTCATCTTTAATTCATATTTTTTTTTCTCTCAGGTACTCGCCTCTGCATAATGTCAGGAGACCCTGGGAGAATCCTGATAAAGCTTCACAGTACCCATCTACCATGTTGTTGACTGCCGACCACGACGATCGGGTCGTACCATTACATTCATTGAAGTTGTTGGCGGTTAGTTTCTTCCCACATTTGTTGAAAAATCATGTGCTAAAAAAAAAAAAAATTTCATAGCACAGATTTAATTAGATATTTCTTTACCTGTAGACTATGCAATATGTTTTGTCCACGAGCTTGGAGAAAAGCCCACAGACCAATCCGATCATTGGTCGCATCGAGTGCAAAGCAGGACACGGAGCTGGACGTCCAACGAAGAAAATGGTAATATATCAATTATCGTAATATCCGTATATAACATAGTATTTATGGTCTAGATGGAGTATTGTTTCAGCTTTTTGTTAGTGTGCACGTGAAAGTAATTTTATGAGCTCCACCGTGATTGGATAACGTTTTATACAGATCGATGAAGCTGCGGACCGTTATAGTTTCATGGCTAAGATGTTAGGTGCATCTTGGTTGGAGTAGTTGTCCCACCCCTACACAATCAGGAATTTGCTTGGAGAGAGAATAATTGCAAGATTCACCCCGTCGGGGCTTAAATTCCTTCTACGTTATTTATTTTTCCCCCTCAATGTTTTAAATTTAGTTATTATGACTTTTCATGTGATTAGTCTTTACAGCGCACGAAAATTAGGGAAGTTACGAAACTATAAATTGTAAGCTCGTGCGATTGGGGGCTGCCCGTGGTTGGTAGTTTTAATCTTAGCAGAAAGTTTATTATTTCTAACCAGTTTAAAGATTTTTCGTATCCCAGTTAATGGGCTGGGCCCAGTACTATGTAAAATCTTACTCGCGCAGCCCAACAAATTACTTGTAAGGTTGGGCCCAAACTTTGTGGTTAAAGAAATCCAATGACAGAAGATATGGCGGGCCCAATAACATCATATTATTCCGAGGCAATAACTTTGTTGCTTTTACAGCACAACTTGATAAATATAATAACAAAAAAAAAAAAAAAGAAAAAATGGTAAAATTTAACATTAAGAGTACACGAGATTTTTATTTTTATTTTTTATTGGTATAATTATTTAATTAAAAAAGTTATTAATCAAGACTGAAAAATAGAAATTCCGATCGTGTACTGAAAAGTAGAAATTCTGACCGTGTACTGAAAAGTAGAAATTCTAACCCTGTATTGAAAAACACTTTTAAGAGGAATTTATCTCTATTTTTCCGGTTTTGAGAAATTTCTCTTCATACCAACTTTAATGCGGAGTTCAAGCGGGGCGCAAAAATGAAGAAATCGCTAGAGCAAAACAGTTTTCCCGAAGTTGAATAGGAGACGAATAAATACTTGAATAAGGAGTGATCTTGTTCATTTAAAGAAAGTCCTTAGTTCATTTAGAAACAGTCCATTTTCACATCTGTAACATCCAGTTGTAGTATCTCCGCTCTACACCCCAGGATTGTGCCGATGCTGCAAAAGAATTGCATGTAAGAATAAAGCACAAAGTTCAACCAAAAACAGCCATATTCTATAAAAATAAAAATAAAAACAACTATATTCTACCAGGAAAATAATCAACAGGGCCTCAGTGTTAAGCCCACAAAACTAAGCAAGCACAAATTGTGCAGCCCATAATATTTTATCTAAATCGCATCTCTAGTAGTGAATTCTGGTACCTGGGATAAGTACGCCCAAGATCTCCATGTACAAATTCCTTGATATATGTTCCAGCCTGTCGCAAAAAAGAGTGTTGCTAGTTTTTATTTTTAGTTATCTAAACCTAACAATTGTGAGGGAAGAGAGAAGAAACAACTGGGGTAGAGAAAATCAAAGGTAAAGGGTTCATTGTGATTCCAAAAAAAAAAAAAAAACAATTTTTTTTTTTTTTTTTTTTTAAATTCGTCCTCGTTTCAAAATATTCTTATTCTTTGCATTTTATGTCAGCTCTGGCCAAAGATAATGTTATTTGCAACTGAATCACTTCCTACTTAACTATAAAAGAACTCACCTGTGTGCATAGATGCAAAAGAAAATATTGAGAACTTCCAACGATCTTCTCAATTTTCATCCTAAAATAAAAATGAACAGAAGAAACCACATGAGGTAGTGAGAATATAGATAGAATAAATGAAGTTGCACTATACTACGGAAATGCAACTAACCAATGTATAATCTTTTCACGTTCCAATGGACTTCGGCGGTGAAGCACCCTTATTGGGGTTTTCTGTACCACACGCTGTGTGGAACATAAATAAAATACGTGGAACCTCCATCAGAAAAAAGAAAGAAATAAAAGGTCAATAAAAGGCTATATGGAGCAAGAAAGACTCACCATCTCCTTATATGATGATATGGACTGAAAGTCTTCATCCTTAAGTGGGCGGGAAATCCACACTAATGCAGCATATTGCTTCTGCATTAAAAATAAAATGGATAACGAAAATAAACTAATTCAGTCAAATCAATCATTCAATCCAGATAAAAACGCACCCCATAAATGGTAATTAAAAATAACACAAACTCGCGATAAATTCAATCACAAACAGGAAAGCGAAGCAGAAGAAAAAGTAAAAGCAAAAGAGAACCTGCTTCTCTGCCTCACCCTCATGCATCAGAGTCCATCCTTGACTACCCATTATTTTGAGATTTCTCACCCCAACCTGCATACACAATATTCGGATTTACAACAATACGTTATAGAGAAGCAAGAACACTTGTGCAAAACTGAGCTTACCAATTTATTTTCCAAATTGTTAATCTTTTCCTCTATATTTTTCACATCCTCATCACAGGGGAGATGGCGTCCATTTTGTATCTCAACCAGGAAAGGCCGACCTGACCCCAACATCCGAACCTAAAAGTCGATTCCATACTTCAGAATTCCTTTTATTATAGTCAGAATTTTAGTAAAGAAAATACACGTACATCTATATCCTCTCTACCAGCAGCATGGAACTTGTAGCTATCACCTCTGCACACAGGAAGAATGTTGCTACCAATTAACTCCTGCATATGAGAACATTGGCGATAAGGTTTCTACCTTAGAATTCAACAAACAATAACAAACAAATATTAAAGGATATGGCATTCCGTAGAAGAAGATAACACCTCGACAGACGCATCTCCCATTCTTTCATCATCAATGATCCAACGTGTTTGACTCACATTTCTGGAATACTGCCACCAAAAAGAATTAGTCAGTATATGCTTCTTTCCTTTTCTTATTATTTCTTTCTTTGTCCCTTTATAAGGAAATGAGAAGCTCCAAGACAGTAATAAATCTGAATATCTTTGGCCTGTAAAGTTATAACTACCAATTTTCTTTCTGTCACTGTGTTTTACACGTAAGACTTGTACAAGAAACCAGGAGAAAAATTTACATGCATAACGGATTTCAGTTGTTTAGTGACTTAACAGTGCCGATCTTTAGCATGTGAACAAGTGATTGAAATTAGAGGACTCTAAAAAACCATCTTAAAATACCAAAACGCTCAGGTATTGAAATTAGAAGACACTAAAAACCAATCTTATAATATCAAAACGCTCAAGGAAAATGTAATCAACTTCACCTTCAGGTATCTCCCACCAAAGTAGATATGCGTTCTACAGCAATGGAACACCAACTGGCAAGGTTCACTCACCTGGTTAAAATTCTTAAACAGAAAGAATTAGAATCAACATTTTTAGAATCAAACAAGTTGATAGAAATTCAGTTCAACAAGCACCACCCAATTAGCAAATGTACCAAATTTTCTACCAAAAAAAAAATCACTAAACAGATGCACCATCAATCAGCTGCAAATAACCAAATAGTGAAACAATGATGTGGAAATTTGAACATGTTTTTAGACATTGCCTTTCGTCTTCCTGTAAAAGAAAACCTCACGCCTAAGGAGAAGGGAGAAAGAATTACCCGGTCAGATAATCCACTATCTTGGCAAGTCTCTAAAGAGCTTTCAATGACTGCAGCGATTTCATCACTTGGAAAATTAGCAACTTTGATACCATCAACAGTTTCCAAGTCATTATCAGTGCCTGTAACTGAAAAATCAAGAAGAGGGGAGTGGTCAGTTTGGCATGTGAAGTCTGTCTTTCAATTATCTATCAAATTGGATACAAAGTTGGGAACATTAAACATTGTGAAAACACAGTTCAAATAATTAAGCACCTCACTAAATTTATAAGAAAGGATATACAAGAATTTAGTATTACCATATACAACCAGTAATATATGTGCAATACGTAAAATTAAATAAGGCAAAAGTGGGCGTGCCACTAAACATGTTGTCCCTCCTCCAACAGTTAATTAAGAGCAAAGGACTTTAGACTGACATAAGTACATATAGTAAGTTAGTAACAAACTAACAAACAGCATCTGATCTAATGGACCAAAAACACACAAAGGAAAAGGTAGAGAGAATGGATCCCACGGGACATATCACAAAAGATCTACAGGATGTTAAATACATTTTCTTTGGTAGAAACGAACTTTTTCTTAAACAAGATGAGTTCCCCAGATTTTCCAGACGACAGATTTTTTTTTTCTTTTTTTCTTTTAGGGGTCTATAATACAAATTATGTTGTACAAAAACTATACGGCACTTCCTTCTTTAGAACCACAACCATATCCGCTCAAAGTGCTTTTGCTATAGAAAATTAAGAATTCCCATACTCTAGTTTCAATAAAGGATACAAAGATTAAACAGTAATGAACAGCTTAGTTATCCAAATAGGTTCGTTGAATATGTGGTGACACACTAGTTAGATGTGTGGTATACACAAGTGCATGTGTAAGGCATGTAAAATGTAAATAACTACATACTATGTACACATAAGTAACCAATTTCATATGATTTGTTGTTTACGGGAAATTAGCAACATATCCATGAACACAAAATAAATGCATGTTTCTGTGCTTTGTAGGGAAGGGAAATTGAAACAAATAATATAGTGTATGATAAGATTCATCATGCCTGCTTTTCTTCTTTTACAGCCCTGCTTTCTCTCTACAAAAGTCTGAACCATTTTTGATGATTCAGCTTGAGTGTATGTCAATCGTATACGGAAAGTGCTCATATTGGAATTGCAATCCTGGAAAACTTCAACTTAAAATATTTATAATAGTTCAAGTCAATATACACGTGCTAATGGAAATTTGTAAGAAGTCAACTCTACAGTCTACAGATAGTACTTAAGCATGATAATATGGGAGTTAGTACTGTCATAAATAAAAGAAATTTACTTACCAACAATTTTTCAAGGGATTTTGTCATACAAGTCTTTAAAGCATCCTTCACAGAATCACGTTCAGAAAGTGACTTTCTTTGGAACCACGACTCAGATTCATATTTCTTTTTCATATACAAGCTACAAAAATAGGCAAAGAATGAATTCAATAGATAGCTTCATGTTAAGAGCTGGAAAACCATAAAAATAGACCCAAAAAAAAAAAAAAGAGACATCGAACTGTTAAGATATTAAGTATATTAATGAAGAAACCCATAAAAAATTGAATTTTCCAATAGATGTATGGAACACAGAGTATCTTGCTTTGCTGCAGCGCATAATAAGAAAACAGAGGGAAAAATCATTTATAACCCTGAAATATATCAAATACTTAAACAGCTAAAGAGATAAGTGTTTATGAATGAAACAACAATTATTACCAAACAGACTGTTCGTTTTCCTGGATGACTGGTGGAATGGACACTTCAAGAGAGAATCCATCAATTTGATGACCTTCTTGCTTCACCAGCTCCACAATTGAGGAAGCAAAATCATAAGCACTGTCCTTTCTCACCACAGACGCCTTATCATCACAGTAAGAGAACTGCAAGATGCCCAAACAAAGGCTACAAAGTGCTTCATTGACTTCTAGTTCCTTCAAATTAGGAGACTCGCTACACTTTCCATTTTCTACAGAAGCATCATTTATCGTATGTTTCTCTGAATCTGTTAAATCTCCGAAAACCGAACTCAATATAGATGATAATGATAATGTGCAATTATCATAAAGTTCCCCTCTAATCCCAAGTAACCGCAAAATGCATCGGAGGCATACCTAAATCAGAAGAGAAAGGGAAAAAAATAGAAAGATTACGTCAAATTTAAACCTAAGAAGATCTGTAAGGTTCAAATAAACAAAGAACTAGGTCGCCTTCAACACTAAAAGGTAATGCCTTAACAATCATAATGAGGAAACCGACGAATTACTGGAAAATTTCACATCCATTCCGTTTCGAAATTCAATAGTATACGTTCGCACAGGGATATAACTAGAATGATTAAACAATATGAGCAATCAGCATAATCGCATCCGTAAACCCTAATTCAACCATTCAAATCAAAATCGCAGCAAGAGAGAGAGAGATGAAGACCACTTCAGAACCGCAATGGAAACTCTAAGCACTATTGTACGAGTCCATAAAACCCTAAAAAGGTAATAAAACACGCAAAGAGTATCGGATAGAGAGCGAACCCCGAGAGACAACAAATCCTTGACGGCGTGAGAGGGAAATCCCCGGAGAGTCTCGCAAACATCACGAACATCGCCGTCGCCGACGTCGGAGATGGCCTGAGCTGCTTGACGATCGCCGCCGCAAATCTGCGAAGCATTATCAATTTCAGCCATTGTCGAAACTGGGAAGAGCGTTGCCGACTGAGACTAGAATGGAGTTAGTGTTAGGGAAACCGGCCCTTATTGTATTTACAGGGTTTTTAGTTGCTTTAAGTATTACGCCTGTAGTCCTCGCTTACTTTCTAACCGTTGGATCAGTTTTGAATATTATGTCGGTCGGTGGTCGTTATGTCCCCGCTATTTTTTTAATTAAATTCTTTATTCTTATAGGTTAAATAAAACCACAGAGTATTCCAAATTCTTTTTTTAGAAATCTTTGTTTTCAAGTGAAAATTTTCTCAAATCTCATTCTCAGTCGACTAAAAAAAACACAGTACAAGACACCGATGTTAAACACTATATATCCGTTTAGTTCGCTGATTCGATGTAATTTTATGTGAAAATTTTTTATTATAATAAAAAAATTATATTTCTGAGAGTTTTTTTACTGTAGCACAATTCAAATTTGAAACTCGAATCAATAAAATAAACAAGATTGCGTTTTTTTTTTTCTCCTTACATCTCAGGCATGTTATACAATACATGCATTATAAAATCTAATGTGAATAATTTTTCGAAAGATCAAAACAAAAACTAAGAACTAAGCATAGAAACATGTACGCCAAGTGTCACGCCTCATAATATCACCTTTTTTTTTTTAAGAAAAAGGAAAATTACATCAGTTTGGAATTTAATTCTGCAAAGTGATGTATTTGGAGATGCTCTCCTAGTATCTCATAGCTTTACTCAAATACGTAGGAAACAACGAATATATAGTGATATGTCTCTGTTTGGTCCGTCTCTATCTCTTCTTCTTTTTTTATTTATTTATTATTTTTTTCACTCTCTCTCTCTATCTATAGAGACGAAGTTAAACCGTGAAGATCCACAAAGCCAGACAGCACAATGCGATTGCGTTCTTTCACTCTAACTTGATAAATGACCCTGCATATATTGGAACGCCTATATTTCAATTCCCCATGGAGTAACCTTATGCTTGTTAAAATTGTTGACCGAAAAAAAAAAAGAAGAGAAAAATACTTATGCTTGTTACCTTTTGTCTTGAAGCCACATTTCAGTAATCAAAGTTTCCCCAGGGTACACATGCAAAAGAAATCGTCCAAATATGCTCTTCACCTTGTTTGGGTCTCCCTTGCAGATGCACTTGATGATTGCCCTAACTGCGAATCCAAGCGTGCACAATCCATGCAGTATCGGCCGCGTAAACCTTTAAAAAACATTACGCAAGAAATTCAGTTGAATGAAAACGGAAAATTGGCATAAGATGATGCTTTAGATCACAAGACAATAGTGGAAGCACAAAAAACTTGTATGGAAGTTTGAGTTTGATACTTAAGTGAAGTACCAACCCCGCAACTTTTGCAACCACAGGATCTGAATGTAGAGGGTTGTAGTCACCAGATAGCCTGTAAAGCAATGCCTGCAGAGAGCAAAATAACACGTAAAGAAATTTCATGGCGCCTCAAGGCAAATATGTATAATAACAAAAATCAAGTATAATATATATATATATATATATATTTTTTTTTTTTTTTCTTTTGAACTGAATGTTTTTATTACGTGTGCAACAAATGGAAAATTGTATTCCACACGAACCAAAAAATAGCAATGTACATGCAAACTTTCCTGTAGTAGCAGAGTTCAACATATAAACCAAAAAACTAATCAAATAACATCATTAAGCACACAAAAATATCGCCTCTAAGTCCAACTTTCAATCTTTAATAAACAAGTTCAAGGCCTAGTTAAAACAATGCTACGTGCCTGAGATGGTTGCGCACACTCTTCAAACACAGCAAAAGGTTGACTTTTCAGAATTTTAATTGCTGAAACCTGGTTGGCTGGATAGTTTGAGTAAGAAAATGGACGAGAGGAACGTGAGAAGCCACCAGCACCTCGAAGATAGACAGTCGACCTAAAACGTAAACATCCTAGCTGAGTAATTGCAGGGTGGTTTTGGACCAGTTCATCAGAAAGAGTATGTACCGGTTCATGCATAACAGTTCTCCAGACTCGTTGTAACTTTTTGTTTCAAGCTCAACAATAGCTGCTTTACCTGAAAAAGAAAGAGAGGTAAAGGCTTATAACGCATACAGCTTAGCTATCTTTTGGACATTGTAAATGGCAAAAAAAAAAAAAGAAGAAATAAATGAAAGCATAAAAAATCACAGCAATGATCAAAGTTTAATATTTCCAAAAAAAAAAAAAAAAAAAGCGGGGGTCAGGTTTATAAAACAAATAAGATTCAAACGTCTTTCAAGTCCTCCATGTGGCAAACCATGTATACTGTTTGCATCACACGGTATACGAATTGTAAAAACTGTTTTTGCCAACAAATAAGAATACCTTTGTCATGCAATCCAGCAAGAGCCACCTTATTTTGTATCTGCATTAATAGTAAACTAATGTAACATTCAGTATTGCAATAAGCAAAGAAGTGGAGGAGAGCAGCAATACTTGATACTATTTCAAACTTAATAGTAACAAAAGAGACTGAATTCAAGCAAATTGTTGCACAACATGCTGGTCAATTGGATGCACAACAATCTTATTGGACATACTAGGCTCTGAAAGTGCCTGTGGTACAATAAATTATTACGCGTAACGCCTTAGAAAACAAAGGTTTACTTCTATCTACACATTCTATTATGAATGTTCGTGACAGATTGTGTTAAGAAAGAAGCCTTACACGACCACTTGAAGGAAGTGGCTTGTATATTTCTATGTACTGCTGTCCATGTAGCAGAAGACGTGGATCATATCTGGCGGTGGCAATTAAAATCCATAAAGCTCGTTAGCTCTTCAGATTATGCCCAAATACTCAAACTTGTAAAGCAAGCAGAAAATTGAGTTTGTGACATTGTGACATGGTATAGAAACTAGACGACTTACTCCAGTCCTGGTAGAAGCTGAGCTATTGGCGTCGACCCGGACGAAAATATAGCAGAAAATGTCGGCAAAACCTGTGAAAAGTAAAGAATGAAAGAAAACCAAAACTTTCAGGCTGTTAAAATTGCAAACCAAATAGCAATAACTATTACAGTAGCTAAAAGAGAAAGATCCAAATGAAAATTCTCAGCAAAATTTAACTCTTTCTGAATGCTGATTAGCAAAACCTGTACAAACTGCTGTCCGTTCTCATGGTAAACATATTTAAGCTCGTCATCATCGACGGCATCTCGTTGACAAGCTCCAACACCCAAGGCATAAATGACTGCATCCCTGTTTGCCAAGTTCATTATAAGCAGCAGATTTCTAATGATACAGATATTTTATCTATACATATATACATAATACATCCATAAAAAACTAAGCTCAATTTCCGTATTAACTGCAAGAGAACTTTCTGTAGAGTTGTCTACATAGTGAGTTTACCTCTCTGAATAAGTGTAAGTCGTCTGAAAGCCATCCCACATGCACAACAAACGAGAAACAAGAGATTAGTAAAACGGAACTAGAACCAGAAATTGAGAAGCGGGTTTTCAAAATAATTTTATTTTTTTATGAAAATGAAAACGAAAACGTTTCTAATATTAGACATAAATTATTTTTTAAAATGTATTTAATAATTTTATTAAAAAATTATTTTTAGTATAAAAAAATTCATTAATATTTCTTTTTTCGAGAATGAGAAAAAAATTAAAAATTAAAAATTAAAAAAATTAAAAATTATTTCTCATTTTACACTAAATTAAAAATTTATTTTTATTTTTATTTTTATTGTGTTATTTTAAAAATATTTTCATTTTTTTTATCAAAAAACCTAAAAAATAAAAACAAAATTAATTCTAAACACAATCACTGCATCTAAAGGAATACCCACGTCCCTGGACTTTCCACAAACGCATGGAGAGCAAATATTACAATAATGAATAACACTTTAGAAACTACAATTGAAACGAAATGAACAATTAGTACCGACGGTAAAAAAAAAAAGTCAAATCTTAAAAGCATGGCGAAATCAAAGAGAGCGTGGAAAGGTAGATAGATACCTCTGGGAATTTGTGAGCAATAACAAGATCGGGATCGAAACTCGGTTTATTATCAGATGCCATCGGAGTGAGCAAAGACTCGACTGTTTATCTCAAAGACAGATTTTTTTGGATTTTTTCAGTTTTTTTCTTGGGATCTTTTTTCCAGCTTGGAATGGGAGGATAACGAAGAAAATTCTGGGTTACTTTCCAGCGCCCACAACTCTCACGTCAGATCAGACGTCAGTATCTGTGATCAATTTGGGCATGACTTTACTCGCATGACGTATTCTATCCATTTAATAATTACTGTCGATATATTGTCTATTATTGGGGATGGAGACATTTCTTAACTTCCTAAACAAAGGAATATGAAAAAAAAAAAAAAAAACAAATGAACAAGAAAAAGGATTTTTTTTTATTACTGAGAAGATTTAGATCTCGTTTATTTTATTAATTTATATCACAAATTAAATTTTTATTATAATATTTTTTTTAATAAAAATTTTAAAATTAACTTTTTCTATTAAGAGACTGAGAGGGAATACTAACATCGGTATTGTGTGTGATATTTTGTATGAATAGAGAAATAGTCTAATGTCTAGCGGCCTAAGTGCAACAAATTTTAGTATGGATTTATAATTTTTTTTTTGGTGTAATATAGTGACACTAAAACAATTTTAATGTAACATGACAGTAAATAATATTTTTGTAGTGTTACACTATGAACATTGCACAAATAGAATTTCACTTTTTTTCTTTGGGGAAGGATTTTACGTATTTCTCGTAATATGTACTAATTTATGGTTTTTTTTTTTTTTTTGGTTTTGAAAACGTGTACTAATTTATGGTTATTATTTGTCATAATACGCAAGGTTTAAGAGATGTCATTATTTATTACATTATTTGTTATTTTGGCTTGTCCTAAAAAGGATTTTTGGCTTGTCGAATTTACTCTTATGAAATTTGTCATTAGCGTGAGCAAGTGCAATTTTTTTGTGTAGATAGGAGAACTTTCATTAGAGGTGATTGTGTATATTTACAACTGAATTAAACATGCATCCGCGACAATCGCTATACTGAAAGTATTTCACAACATTCAATAAGCACCCAACAAGAAAGGAGTTAAAAAAATAAAAAAAAATAAAAAAAATAAGTGGCAGCCCTGAATTAATATCATTTCTGACCTTTCTTAAAACCAAACGAAGAAACCAAAAATGAAAAAGAAAAACTGAAACAAGCCAAAAACTTATGATTCATCTCAGCAGCCTCTGTGGCAGAAAGTAACAAAGCCAGTTTTACTTTGAACACTTCCCAAATTCCTAGCTCCTCCATATCTCTGACCCGTCAAAATTTCAGTTAATAAGCATCTGTATTTTTTTTTAAATTATTTTTTGTTTTTTTCATTCTCTCTGTTAAACTCAGAGCAATCCCAGTTGTAATACGAGCAATCCAGATACAAGAACAATTCAGTAACATACAAAGAACAATACACACAATTTCTGGAAAAGACCTCAAAGACTTTATTGAATCAATGGAATTAGAACACCAAGAACACAATTCTCTCATCGAGTACACCCTCTAAACTCTTTCTCCTCTTTCACACTCAGACCAGTTTTTCTCTCTCTGAAAGAGAAAAAAAAAAAAAAAAAAAAAAAAAAAACCCCCTACTAACTAAAGTTATTTAATCTGTTTCAACAGAAAATCGAAACCGTTACATTTACGTCTTACAAAGACAGAACTACCCCTGAGTAACGAACTTTTTTTTATCTAATTCCATCTAGTCAACCCTTGACACCAATCCTAGTGTGCCAACTGGACTTACACTCTCTATAGAGGCGAAGTTAGACCATGAAGATCCACAAAGCCAGACAACACAGTGCAATTGCGTTCTTTCTCCTTAGATTGATAAATGACCCTGCATATATTGGAATGCCAATATTTCAATTCACCATGAAGTAACCTTATGCTTGTTAAAATTGTTGACCAAAAAAAAAAAAAAAAAGAGAAAAATACTTATGGTTGTTACCTCTTGTCTTGAAGCCACATTTCAGTAACCAAAGTTTCCCCAGGGTACGCATGCAAAAGGAATCGCCCAACTAAGCTCTTGACTAAGTTTGGGTCTCCCTTGCAGATGCACTTGATGATTGCCCTAACTGCGAAACCAAGCGTGCACAATCCATGCATTATCGGCCGCGTGAACCTTTAACAACGTGACCCAACAGATTCAGTCAAATGAGAATGGAAAAATTGGCGTAAAATGATGCTCATATCACAAGACGACAGTGGAAACACAAAAATATTGAACTAAAGTAGCAACCCTGCATTTTTCGCAACCACAGGATCTGAATGTAGAGCATTGTAGTCACCAGATAGCCTGTAGAGCAATGGCTGCAAAGAGCAAAATAATAGGTTAACAAAGTTCATGGCAACTCATTATATATTTTATATAATAACAGAAATCAAGTATACAATCATCTAATATAACTTTTAACGTTTGGAAGGGAGATTCGTGTCATGATTTGAA
The DNA here is from genome assembly GCF_000414095.1 of Morus notabilis. Lineage (NCBI taxonomy): Eukaryota > Viridiplantae > Streptophyta > Magnoliopsida > Rosales > Moraceae > Morus > Morus notabilis. The sequence continues at coordinate 237,923 of NW_010362819.1, forward strand.
TCATGGTTCGTGGCTCGCTACAATATTTTCTCTCAAAAAAATACACGTAAAACGAGAATGGTTCTGAATCATGGTTCTGAATCCATAACTAAACGTTTTATTTGGGGTGCAACAAGTGGAAATTGTACTCCCCATGAACCAAATAATCGCAATGTACATGTAAACTTTTCTGTAACAAGTTGAAGGCCTAGTGACATGCCTGGGATAGTTGTGTACACTCTTCAAACACAGCAAAAGGTGGACTTTTCGGAATTTTTACTGAAACCTGGTTGGCTGGATAATTTGAGTAGGAAAATGCGCGAGATGAACTTGAGAAGCCACCAGCACCTCGAAGATAGAGAGTCGACCTACAATGTAATCATCCCAGCTGAGTAATTTCAGGGGCAGTTTCGGACCAGTTCATCAGAAAGAGTGCTTACCGATGTTAGTTTACCAATCTATCCCAAAAGTTTAAAAAGTGGGCCAACAATAGTTTTATACTTTAACACTCTCCCTCACATGTGGGCTAGATAGTTTTTAAATGGGAATAAAGAGTGCAATTACGGAGTTTGAACTCAAGACCTCCCGCTCTGATATCATGTTAGTTTACCAATCCATTCCAAAAGTTTAAACTGTTAAGAAGTGGGTCAATAATAATTTTATACTTTAACATACCGGTTCAAGCATAACAGCTCTCCAGACTCGTTGTAACTTTTAGTTTCATGCTCAACAATAGCAGCTTTACCTGAAAAGGCGAGTGAATAGCTTATAGTTATAATAGATATAGCATAGCTATCGTTTGGACAAAGTAAATGAAAAATGAAACTAACGAAAAGATTTATATTTCTAGCAAAAAACAAGAGAGACAGATTTTTAAAACAAATAGTGCAGTACTACAAATTGTAAAAACTGTTTTTGCCAACGGATGGGAATACCTTTGTCATGCAATCCAGCAAGAGATACCTTATTTTGTATCTGCATTAATAATATACTAATGTAACATTCAGTGTTGCAATAAGCAAAGAACTGAAAGAGAGCAGCAACACTTGATAAACACTAATGAAAACTTAATAGTACCAAAAGAGACTGAATTCATGCAAATTTGGTGCATAACATGCCGGTCAATTGGAATACACAACAATCTTACTGTACACACTTGTGGTTCAATAACTTAATACACGAAACGGCTTACAAAACAAAAGTATACTTATATGTGTACATTCTATTATGAATGTTCATGACGGATTGTGGTCAGAAAGAAGCCTTACACGACCGCATGAAGGAAGCGGTTTGTATAATTCTATGTAATGTTGTCCATATAGCACAAGACGAGGATCATATCTGGTGGCAAGTAAAAACCATAAAGCTCGTTAGTTCTTCAGATTATGCCAAAATACTCAAACTTGTAAAGCAGATAGGAGTTTGAGTTTGTGACACTGTGACATGGTAATAGAAACAAGATGACTTACTCCAGTCCTGGTACAAGATGGTCTATTGGAAGCGACCTAAACGAATATACAGTAGCAAATGTCGGCAATACCTGTGAAAAGGAAAATATGAATGAAAACCTACTTTTTTCAGCTGTTAAAATTGCAAACCAAATGGTGATAGAACATGAAACACTCCATTTTGGTTTCAATAACTAGTACTTGCAGCTAAAAGAGAAAGACCCAAATGAAAATTCTAAGCAAAATTATCTCTTTCTGATTAGCAAAACCTGTACAAACTGCTGTCCGTTTTTATGGTAAACATAATTAAGCTCGTCTTCATCGACAGGATCCCGTTGACAAGCTCCAACACCCAAGGCATAGATGACTGCATCCCTGTTTGCCAAGTTCATCACAAGCAACAGATTTTTAATGATAAAGATACATTATCTATACTACTTTTATTTATATCTATACTAAGTCAGATTCACGTGGAGTTTCGCATCACGAAATGCTTCTCTTTTTCTTTTTCTTTTTTTCCCTTTTCTTTATCCCCTCCATTCTTTCTTCCTTTTTTTTTTATAGGGAATTATCCCCTCCTTTTTCATTGACTTATTTTTTTCTTACTTTACATTCTTTTTTTTTCTTTTCTCAAATATGACTCATAAATATTTTTTTCTCTAATTGTCCCATTAAATTAATATCTTCTTATATATGCCCTGCTCAGTGATGGAGTCAGGATTTGAATCCAATAGGGGAACAAGTGAAAAAAAATCATTAACTAAACTATATGATAAAAATTACAAGGCAAACTTTTTGCCTTTCCTTTTTTTTTTTGCTCCGATTTTATCTTTTCTAATTAGTAATTAATATTTTTTTAAGAGAGTGATAACTTTATTGAGTATTATGCGCGCAAGTTTATGTATATAATAAATAAAAAATAAACATTAAAACAATATAATCACTTAAGATTAAAAAGTGCATAAATTTTCATATTATTTTGGAGAGCAATAAAACTTTTGATATAAAACTATTGGAAAATAACAAAGGAGCAAAAAATATAAATGAAAAAAACAGAGAGGATAATCACTATCAAAACAAGAAAAAAAAATTGTAGAGTTTTTTCAACTAAAATGGAAAAAAAAATTATAAAATATTCTAATATGAATAAGTGAGGAAGAGGACCTCTCTGTACCAAAAAAGGAAGTTGGCATCCCTTCAAACAAGAGTCAAAGCCAAAATCTTCAGAAAAAACTCAAAGACAAATTTGAGAGTTTTACTTGATAGTGTTTTAGACAATAAATATAATTGTTGTGTTCGGAATTGTTTTTGTTTTTATTTTTTATGTTTTTCGAGAAATAAAAAATAAAAACGATTTTAAAACGGCGTTTGACACAATTAAAGATAAAAAATGAAAATGAAAACGATTTTTTAGTTTTGGTGTAAAATGAGAGAGAAATGAAAAACGACTTTTAGTCGTTTTTCATTTTTTATTTTCATTTTCTCCTCTCTCAAACAGAGAGAGACATTAATGAATTTTTTTATACTGAAAACAATCTCTTGATAAAACTATCAAATGCATTTTTAAAAATGATTTATGTCTGATATTAAAAACGTTTTCATTTCCATTTTTATACAAAAATAAAATCATTTTAAAACGAATTCCAAACGCACTTAATGATTTTGTTTCTCTTCAGTGTAGAGTTTTTTCAACTAAAATGGAAAAAAAAAAATTATAAAATATACTAATATGAACAAGTGAGGAAGAGGACCTTTCCGTAGTAAAAAATGAAGTTGACCTCCCTTTAAACAAGAGTCAAAGCCCAAAATTTTTAGGAAAAAATCCAAGACAAAATAGAGAGTTTTACTTGACAGTGTATTGAACAACGAGTATAATGGTTTTGTTTCTCTTTAATGGGGGCACGTGCCCTCACTAGCCACAAATTGGATCCGTGCCTGGCTTGCTATTTATTTTATATTCATGTTTTAAATTTTTTAAATATATATGACCTTTTTTCCAACGAATTTCCTCAAACAATATTTCACCTTCTTTTTTTTTTTAGTTAATGGATTAGAACTATAAGATTAGAATTATTTTTAATTTACGTGTATTTTTTATAAGAAAAAATACTGTAGCGAACCATGAACATAATTCGAATCAGAGAACAAATCCTCCAACCAAACAGGATTTAGTTCTTCATTCTTTTTTGTCTACACTTTTTTGTCCATCAGTTTTTTCGTGCACAGTTTCTTTTTTGTTTTATTGGGGAAGTCTACACTATATTATTAAGGAGAATGGGTTCCTACATAATGCTATTAAATCTTTCAGCATAATTTACACTACTACATACACAATGCAAGAGAACTTTTCGCAGAATTATTTACGTAAATAAAAATAAAAATTTATTTATTTTATCGATTTAAATTTAAAATTTAAATTTTACTGTAATAAAAAATTATTAATAAAATTATATTTTAATTTAAATTAAAAATTTAATTCAACAAATTAAACAGTCGTAATCACGTAATAGTGAGTTCACCTCTCAGAATAAGTGTAAGTCATCTAAAAGCCATCCAACATGCACAACAAACGAGAAACAAGCGATTAGAAAACTGCATCATATGTAGGAAACTCACGTCGCCGAACTTTCCATAAAGACTTAAAAGAGCAATATTAATAACAATATGAAAAATAAAAATTAAAAACGATTTTAAAACGGCGTTTGACACAATTAAAGATAAAAAATAAAAATGAAAACGATTTTTTAGTTTTGGTGTAAAATGAGAGAGAAATGAAAAACGACTTTTAGTCGTTTTTCATTTTTTATTTTTATTTTCTCCTCTCTCAAGCAGAGAGAGACATTAATGAATTTTTTTATACTGAAAACAATCTCTTGATAAAACTACCAAATGCATTTTTAAAAATGATTTATGTCTGATATTGAAAACATTTTTATTTCTATTTTTATACAAAAATAAAATCATTTTAAAACGAATTCTAAACGCACTTAATGATTTTGTTTCCCTTCAGTGAGGGGATAATCACTATCAAAAAAAAAAAATGTAAAGTTTTTTCAACTAAAATGGAAAAAAAAATTATAAAATATACTAATATGAACAAGTGAGAAAAAGGACCTTTCCGTAGTAAAAAATGAAGTTGACCTCCCTTTAAACAAGAGTCAAAGCCCAAAATTTTTAGGAAAAAATCCAAGACAAAATAGAGAGTTTTACTTGACAGTGTATTGAACAACGAGTATAATGGTTTTGTTTCTCTTTAATGGGGGCACGTGCCCTCACTAGCCACAAATTGGATCCGTGCCTGGCTTGCTATTTATTTTATATTCATGTTTTAAATTTTTTAAATATATATGACCTTTTTTCCAACGAATTTCCTCAAACAATATTTCACCTTCTTTTTTTTTTAGTTAATGGATTAGAACTATAAGATTAGAATTATTTTTAATTTACGTGTATTTTTTATGAGAAAAAATACTGTAGCGAACCATGAACATGATTCAAATCAGAGAACAAATCTTCCAACCAAACAGGATTTAGTTCTTCATTCTTTTTTGTCTACACTTTTTTGTCCATCAGTTTTTTCGTGCACAGTTTCTTTTTTGTTTTATTGGGGAAGTCTACACTATATTATTAAGGAGAATGGGTTCCTACATAATGCTATTAAATCTTTCAGCATAATTTACACTACTACATACACAATGCAAGAGAACTTTTCGCAGAATTATTTACGTAAATAAAAATAAAAATTTATTTATTTTATCGATTTAAATTTAAAATTTAAATTTTACTGTAATAAAAAATTATTAATAAAATTATATTTTAATTTAAATTAAAAATTTAATTCAACAAATTAAACAGTCGTAATCACGTAATAGTGAGTTCACCTCTCAGAATAAGTGTAAGTCATCTAAAAGCCATCCAACATGCACAACAAACGAGAAACAAGCGATTAGAAAACTGCATCATATGTAGGAAACTCACGTCGCCGAACTTTCCATAAAGACTTAAAAGAGCAATATTAATAACAATATGAATAATTGGCAAATCACAAATGAAACGATTTGAATAATTTACGAATCTGTTTAATTCATTTATTTAAATTTTTAATTTGAGTTAAAGATATAATTTTATATAAAAAAATTTGACTGTAATAAAAAAATTAAATATAATTATTTTTAAAAAAATTTTATTGTAATAATCTTAAATTTTAAATTTAAATTGGTGCGATGAGGGTTAAAAAAAGTTGAGAAAATCAAAGAGAGGGGAGAAAAGGCAGGTACCTCTGGGAATTTGTGAGAAGTAACGAGAACAGGATTGAAACTCGGACAAGGAGACGCCATTGGAGTGAGCTAAGACTTGAGGTTTATCTCAAAGACAACGTTCCTCTGATCTTTCTTTTAAGTTTTTTTGGGATCCCTTTTTCAGCTGGGAATGGGAAAGATAGATGGATATATAGAAGAAGACATATAGATAGGTAGATAGAAGAAGACAGCTCTGGATGTACGATTTTTTTGATTTTTTGGCACGCGTTTCAAGACTGGTATGGCGTACTTTATCCACTCAAAATAGTGCCGATAAACGACGTTTATGTCTCTTTTTCTGGAACCTCACGCTGGACGTGATTAAAATTCGTTTTAAAAATTTTATTTTTTTATATAAAAATAAAAATAAAAATAAAAAAGTTTTTAATTTTAAATAAAAATTATTTTTAAAAATATGTTTAATAATTTTATTAAGAGATTATTTTTAGTATAAAAAGTTTATTAATGTTTTTTTTTATTAGAGAGAGGAGAAAATAAAAATAAAAAATAATTAAAAGTTATTTTTTATTTTTTTTTATTTTACACTAAATTAAAAAATTATATTCATTTACGTATTTTATCTTTATTATGTCAAACGTCATTTTAAAATTTTTTTTTTTTTTTAAATATAAAAAATAAAAATAAGATCAATTCTAATTATATGGGCTACCATGTTAGAAACCGAATAAACCGAATAAAATATATGTTGTTTTTTTGGATAATTGGAATAAAATACAGTTTAGTGTAGGATTATAGTATTGAATTGATAAGCGACCGTGAACACCACGTGCTTTATCAGTTTATCTCATGTGTGGCTGCTATTTTTTAATCAGTCACACTCCTTTCTTCGTGTGAAGTTACCAAAATAACCCTTTTTTCGTACGTAACAGATTTGCCACATGCACGATGACATCGTGGAGCACAAAAGTTCGTTCGTATGGTTAGTTCAAACCACAGTTTAAAGACATGTTTATTTAACTGATTTAAGTTTAGAATTTAAATTTTATTATAATAAAAAATTCTCATAATAGTTATATTTAATTTTGTTATTATAGTAAAAAATTCTCACATAAAGTTATATTTTAATTCGAATCAACGAACTAAACGGACCTTAAATTTTTGTTATAGTATCCTGTCTAACAAAAAATTCAAGAATATTATATTTTTATATCATGCATTTAAAGTTTATTCAAAATATATATTTTTAATTTTTAATCTCATCATTTATTTTTTTTATTTTATACTAAATTAAAAAATTATATTCATTTACGTATTTTATCTTTATCATACCAAACGTCATTTTAAAAAAAAAAAAATTTAAATATAAAAAATAAAAATAAGATCAATTCTAATTATACGGGCTACCATATTAGAAACAGAATAAAATATATGTTTTTTTTTTTGGATAATTGGAATAAAATACAGTTTAGTGTAGGATTATAGTATTGAATTGATAAGCGACCGTGAACACCACGTGCTTTATCAGTTTATCTCATGTGTGGCCGCTATTTTTTAATCAGTCACACTCCTTTCTTCGTGTGAAGTTACCAAAATAACCCTTTTTTCGTACGTAACAGATTTGCCACATGCACGATGACATCGTGGAGCACAAAAGTTCGTTCGTATGGTTAGTTCAAACCACAGTTTAAAGATATGTTTATTTAACTGATTTAAGTTTAGAATTTAAATTTTATTATAATAAAAAGTTCTCATAACAGTTATATTTAATTTTATTATTATAGTAAAAAATTCTCACATAAAGTTACATTTTAATTCGAATCAACGAACTAAACGGACCTTAAATTTTTGTTATAGTATCCTCTCTAACAAAAAATTCAAGAATATTATATTTTTATATCATGCATTTAAAGTTTATTCAAAATATATATTTTTAATTTTTAATCTCATCAAATGTATTCCTTCAAATTAAATTTAATATACAAATTTATGCATTATCTTGATCAATAATTGATTTTGACTTTTAAAATTACTAAACTATGCTTAAGAAAAAGAGAAAAAAACACAAACTTTCTAATATTATCATAATTAAAAATTAATAATACAAAAAAATCGATTTGAATAGTATTTTACATATTTTAGAGGTCAAAATTTTAAGTTTAAAGTTTTTTTCAATTTCTATGTTTTTATTTGAGGGTTTTTTAGGTATTATAAAGTTTAAAATTGAGAAAATTGAGGATTGACTATAGAAATGTATAAATTTTGATATTAAATCTAATTTGAAGATATATATTTGACGAGATTAAAAATTAAAAGTATAATTTTTAAATAAACTTAATACACAAGGTATAAACAAGTAAATATCTCAAAATGCAAATTTAACCTTTTACGTATTTTATCTCACATAAATTCACTTTTTAACTCAATTCTCAACTTAAATTATTGAAACAAATAGGACCACAAGATTCACCCTAGTTTCCTCCAATCTTTATAGTTTTGGCATTGTACTAGAGTATAAAACCTTATTCATTTCATGACTCAAGTCATATTACTATAATATTTTCTCATAAAAAAATAACCTTTTAGGATTGGCGGATCGGTCCCTGACCTTTTTTTTTTAACACTCGCCCCCTTAATGTTTAAAATCTGTTGTATTGCTGGTCCAATTGATAACAACGGAATTAAATTTTGTACGGATTTAATCACATGACAAGCATGTGACTTTCTTTAGGGGTATTAGATGGTCATTTCATTTCATTGAAGAAACAACCCTTTTTCAGGAAAAACAAAAAACAAAACACAAAACAAAAATAAGAAGCCTGGCCCCCTTTCTTCTTCACGCTCTCTTGCTCTCTCTCTCTCATTCAAAGTTCCAAAAACACAAAAATTTTCCGTGACATTTCTTACTGGATTTTTGGGTTCTCTTTATCATTTTCTTTTTTCATTTTTTTCTTCGCATCTTCATATGAACATGAAAATCCAAACAAAAACTTGTCGGTGACCATGTTCTCCCACATTTACAAATCCCAGAAAGTACGCAATTCAACCAAATCTCCAAACAAAGCAGGTTATCAATATTAGCAAAATTTAGCTTGTCGGTGACCATATTCTCCCACATTTACAAAATTTCCCCACTCCACAAGTCTATATTTTGGAAAAAATAAGAAAAATAAGCAATACTCTGTCTCCGTGTATCTTTGAACAAACAGATCAAAAACTCAATTTAAAAACCGTGAATTAGAGAGATTCCCGATTCAATCAAAACCAAAACCTGAAAAGCCTAAACTTAGAAATTTGCACTACACATTAAAAAAAAAAAATCAAACTTTTAAGCTAAGAACTTCCAAAATAATTAAGGATCCACCCAGAACACATGAATAAAAAAAAAAAAATCCTTTCATCCCAAATGCCCAATTGCCATCAATTACAATTCAAACCCAGAGATTCCAGACAAAATAAACAAACATATATTTCGATAGCTCCTATGATGAAGAACAATGAGAGAAGAGAGAGTAGGAGACCTTTCTTGGCCAGCAGTGTCCCAAATTTGAATTCTGCGAGTGGCGAACTCAACGCCAATGGTAGATTTGGATTCGATTCTGAACCCGTTGCGCGTGAATCGAGATATGGCGGAAGAACGGAGAAGCTTTTCTCTCTGAAGCAGATCTTGGCTGGGGGTGTCGGTGGGTCCGGTGGGGGAAGAAAAGAACCCAGAAACTTTTGGGTTTTTTTTTCCTTTTATGAAATGATTAATTTTAAAATTTTCTTTTAATTATGATTCTTTTAATATTTTGTCTTTTAAATTTTAAAACGTAATTCATTTCTCTTAAATTTTATTTTATTAATATTTTTTTTTTATTATAATGAGTCACGAAATTTTTATGTATAACTTATTTAATGAAAATTAAAAGCGTAATTTCTTAACGCGTTTTATTTTTGATTTCTTTTTAATCTCCCCCAAATTTCTTGGGGTCTCTCACTCCGCCTCTCTCGCCGTCCTCCGCCTTTGTGTTTCTTCCCATTCGCCTCTCTCTCCATCTCTCTCGCCGTCCTCTGCAGTGTTCTTTTTTCGCTTCCTCTCTCTCCATCTCTCTCGGCGTGTTCCGCACGGTTCTTCTCTTCCTCTCTAGCTCGCTCCCTTCTTTAAAATCTCGGAGGTAAAGCTTCGATTATATGAAATGGTTGGTATTGTTGTTTTAAGTTTCGTGCTTGTCAATTATGCTTTTGGAATTGATGATGTGAATTTGAAGAAAACAACGTGACAACTATCTAGATTTTGAAGTTGTTACATTAAAGATGTTTAGCAGTTGGTTCCATTACTTTTTTTTAAAAAAAAAATTTTCCCTTTCTTAGGTCATGGTTGTCACCAGATTTAGTCCAAATGGCAGATTAGTTACATTACCTATAATGGGTGAAGGTACAGAGGTTAGCAAAGGCATCATTGATGACGACTTTGCTTTTACTCAAAAACATAAGCAAAACTGAAGAAATAAAAGTTAGAAACATAATAGAGGCGAATGGCAGGGAAGAAAGATGAAGACGTGACACTAGATCACTCGACGATAAGATATTTTACGATAATATTCTCTTTATATGGATTATGTACGTGACATGACAATTCCGTCACTCATTGTAACAGCAGGAAAAAACTTATTAACATAACAAAATTTGAAAAGAACGGATGTTACGTTTTAAAATTCATAAGGACAAAATGTTATAAAAGTCATAATTCAAGAGAATTTTAAAATTAATCCCATATGAAATAAAGAGTTTTATTTTAAGAAACAACCTTCTAATACCCCTAAAGAAACTCACGTGATCAAATCCGTATAAAATTCTACTCCCGTTATAATTGGACTAATAATACAACAAATTTTAAACGTTAGAGGGGCGATTACAAAAAACAATAAAAAAATAAAAAACAAAGATCGATATGCCAATCTCAAAAAATTAAGAAGGTTTCATGTCAAAAAGCTCACAAAAATTTAAATTTAACTTTTTTACTATAGTATTTTTTTTTCACAGTAACTCAAGTCTTGAGTTAGACAAATAAACATACCGGAAGGCAGTCTCAGCCACAGATTTGTAAGACACGGAAAACTTGGATGGACATAACGGGACAGGTTACATAATTCAGTTTAGTTCGTCTATAATTCATCGCAGAGTGTCTATAATTCGCACTCTAAACTTCCACTGGATGTGAATGCGTTGATTTAAAAAAATAAATAAACATGCATCCATGACAATCGCAACGTTAAACCATTTGAAGCCCTACAAATTAACATGTATACATGCCACAACCAAACTGGAAGTATCTCTAACAAGATTCAACAATCACCCAAAAAAATAAATAAAAAAACAGAAAGAAAGAAACTGCATTAACTTCTTACCTTCTCAAATCAAAACAAAACAATTCAGGGGAAAAAAAAAAACTAAAACAAGCGAACAAAAATTTTGCCAGCGACCAAGTTCTCAGCAATCTTTGTCCCATCCAACTACAGCGACTTTATAGCAATAATTCATGAAGCACATGCCAAGAGAAAGATAATAAAACAAAGGTTCTTTCCCAGCGGAAATGGATCACCATCTCTACATTCTATCTTCTCTTCTCCGTGGTGCACACGTGATGATTTCATCAACTCTAAGAATCATCTCAGCAGCCTCCGTTGCAGAAAGCAATACAGCCTGCTTTACTTTGAACGCTTCAGAAATTCCGAGTTCCGCCATATCTCCAACCTGTCGATATTTTCAGAATTAGAGGATCTTCTATGCATGAATCATAAGCTAACTACCATTAAATTAGAACATCTCCTGTGCAAAGTCTACCAATAGCCTCATGTTCGGTTTTGAAATCTATTACATTAAAAAAAAAAAAAAAAATACAAGTACGTACCGAACCAGTGATGACATCAATTCCAGCAGTGGATCCTTCTTTTTGGTGTTCAGCACGGAGTTGAGCAATCAACTCAGCACTGTCTAAACCAGCATTGTCCGCAATGATGGTAGGAATAGACAAGAGTGCCCGCGAGAAAGCTTCAATTGCGTGAGACTTCTTTCCAGGTGTCTTCTTGGCCAGTTCATCCACTTCCTTCGCCATAATCATCTCAGGCCATCCACCTCCTAGCAAAACCCTGCTGTCATTGACTGTCTGAGACAGCACGCACAAGGCATCATGCAGAGACCTATCAGCCTCATCGAGCACATGATGGCTGCCAAAAGATACAAACTATTTTGTAACACCTCAAATAAAGTGAAGGCATAGATTCCAAAAGAAATCATTTTGTAACACCTCAAAGAAAGTGAAGGCCTAAATTCCAAAAGAAATCATTTTGTAACACCTCAAAGAAAGTGAAGATCTAAATTCCAAGAGCAGAGACGCAATGTAGCTTAGCGATAGAACCAGCAAAATGATAAGGACTCAAAATTTTTTTTTTTTTTAAAGAACCATAAAAGAAACATGTAGCATACTTCAGGTAGGACCATCAGTTGGTTCGGAGAACAGATAATAAACAATTCAAGTTTGGCCTACTAATGGCACTAAAACATAATCTAACAAAATATACACTCTCTTCAACAGAAAATCACTCACGGAAATAACAGAAATGGGAAATATGAATTTGTGGCTTTGATTAGCTTAAAAGAAAATTGATAGATAACAGCATGGATCTGTCAGCAATGCGTAAACATTTATTCTTATACCCCCTATCACAACCTGATTTGCATATGTTTAACCTCGGCTGGTGTATCACAAACAATCGTCATATCAAGAAACAGGAGAGGGAAGAAGCTACCGATTGCAGGTAATACATACCTAGCACCCCTCAACACTATTGTGCACGCCTGACCCATTTCAACACCAGAGAAATGGATCAACTTGTCCTCACCAATCATGATTTCCTCGATGAGCTTGCAGTGCCCAAGCTTAACTGATTCTGGATTGTCAAAGGTCGACGCAATTTCACCCCCAGTTACTAAAGCCAGACGCTCAATGCCATCAAAATCAGCATGCTCAATCGCAAGTATTCCAGCATCCGCAAAGAGCTCCTCTGGGAAATTGTAAATCAACTGTCTATTAACAAAGCAGTTTATGCCGTGAGCTATTATCTTCTGAACCTTTTCTCTCATCTTCTCTTTCTCAGCCCCTTCAATTTCAGCAACCCTAGACATTGAATCAACACGCACACGAGCGCCATAAATCTTCACTTTGTCTGTGTCCATTGCAGTATTTGCCACCAAAATTTTTGCATTTTCTATGCGTTTGGGTTGTCCAATACCTATTTTCTTGTCAAGAATGAACCTGAACAAGCAAAACCGGGTAAATTAGTAAGAATTATATAACTTTTATAGTCTATTTCCTTAACAGGAGAGCATTTCCAGCAATGCATCAAGTAGCTTTCAAAGTACTTACTACTCAAAGCAATATATGAAAAATATAAAATGCCTAAATTTACCCGGAAAAAGGCATCAAACCAATAATCCAACAAAGCTCGTAATGAACATAAGACTAATTACACGTTTGATTGCAGCATGAAAATAGAACATATGAAACAACTAAGAAGTTGAACATACCCATCGTCTAGAAAGGAATCCTTTAAGGATCCTCCAGGTTTCTTTATGATTTGAATAGCTTCCAAGTTGGTGCTTCCCTGCCATTGTCAAGATCTTTGTCAAACAATAGAAACAGAAAATTAAACCTCCAAGTAGTTTTTGTGCAACTTTACACAATTACGTGCAACATTGAACCAACTACACACTGAAGTTACAGTATTTACAAACATGGACCCACTTGGCTTCATTACAAAATAGTTATTGAAAGCATTGCTTATATACACCATAAGAAACTTGCAAGACGTCAATTAATGAATTACCTTAAGCCGCAGTACAGCATCCACAGCAAGTTTAGCAAAATGTTCTTTGTCCTGTGAGAGAATTTTGGAACTCAAAGTAGTCATAGCAATCTTCATCAAGTCCGATTTGAATTTCTCTGCACAACCCAGCATTTTCATCCTTAAGATAAATTTCATGAGCAAGGCTTTCAGAAAAAAGAAATGCCTGATCCAAAAGAGTAAAACCCACAATTCCGGATTTAAGGTGCCAGACTGGATTGAATATGAAGATAATATAGGCCTAGAATATTGCTTTAGACTCGTAGAGCTGCTAAAACGAGCTTAATTCTTGATATTACTATATAACTTCTTAACAAAAATAATAAATGAAATTCCCCAAAAGGAAAACAAAACGAAAATGAATACAGGTCTAAAGAGGAATAGATACCAGAATCAGTCTTATTATCCACCACTTTCTCCAGCAAAGCATCACGAGCACATTCAGCGGCCATCCGAAAACCTGAAGAATAAAATACAGAATACAGTACGTCACATAGTAAAATTACAGTAACACCAATGTCTAAAAACGAGCTAAATTGGGAAGCGATGCATTTTGTCTAATCGAGGAAAGGCATGAGCCTAGAAGCCTCAGGCGAAAAAAATATATAAAATTAAAGAAAATTCATAAACAAGCCAAAAACAATCAAAACACCAACTTGGTTGTTAGTTCCTCACAAAACACATTTTATGAAAGTACGCGTAAGCTTAGACTAAAGAGATAAAGTCAAGTCTAAGCCTTATTTCTATTACTCTAATAATCTAAATGAGAGGGGAAGGAAAAAAAAAAAAAAAAAAGGAATTCGTCTTAAGCCCTCAAAAAGTAGCCGTCATCAACATCCTCACTTTCACTATTAGTATCTTTAGAAGAATCATCACACCAAACAAGTGTATCAAATTCCAAATCAGTGCATTATCATCTTCTTAATCTTCTCTCCACTCGTTTAGAATAATTCTGAGTTTCATCTGACTTCCCCTATTTCCTTTTAAATCAAAGTGACCCAGTAGGCCATCAAACATTTAAAACGGGCTTAAAAAACCATCCCAAAAGATCAATTAAAAGAGTGGGCTTAAAAGTCACTTCAAACTGGCCTAACAAGCATATTCCAATAAGGCAAACACCTCAACAGCCTCAAGGCGAAATAGCCTTTGAGGCGTCTGCCTTGATTATTTTGTGTAAGCCTCATATATCGTATTAAAGGCAGGTGCCTCCAGGTGGAAAATGGGCGCCTAAGGGTGCAAGCCTAGAACAATTTTTAAACATTGTATAAGAAAATTAAGATTCACATAACAAAACCTGATATGATAGTCATCGGGTGAATCTTCACATGAACAAGCTTTTCTGCTTCCCTTAAAAGTTCGCCAGCCAAAATGACCACAGAAGTTGTTCCGTCACCAACTTCATCATCTTGTACTTTTGAAATGTCTAACTCCTATGTTAAGGATGACTAAAACGATATGTAACACATAATTTGCTTCGAGAAAGGTTTTCACAATCTCATACAAGTATAATGACAACTAGCAGAAATTCCCAAAACCACTTATAAGCACCATAATACCATAAAAACCAATTGCAAGGATACCGACTAGGACTTTTGCAGCAGGATTGTCAATGTGAAGGGATTTTAGAATGGTGGCACCATCATTGGTAACAGTAACTTCACGTCCTCTCCCTGTTGATTGCAAAATTTTATCCTGCACAAATATGTTGGGAACGAATATTCTAATTTAGTTTTTTAGTTAACAAGAGATCTAATTACAACCATTCTTTAATTTGAAATATATCAAAATGATATGCATTTAGTCACTAAAAAAAGTGAAAATTACCATTCCCTTTGGTCCTAAGGTTGTCTTTACCAAGTCTGCAATTGCCATTGCACCAACAAACGATGCCTACAATAATAATAAAAAAAAAAAAGAACAAGAAAGAAAAAGTCAATAAACAGGCAAAAACATGGCAGCATGTATAAAATTAACAGTACTGAAAGATTTTCCAACAAAACACAGGTTCAGAAGCACAAGCTTTAACTCTAAAGTAGTGTGTGGAAAGAGGCTTAATTCTGAATCTTGTTCAACGTATGCATTTTTTACATGCACCGAGAAAAATAAAAATATATAATCTACAATAAAAAAAAGCTCAATTATGAATCTTGTTCAACATATGCATTTTCCACAAGCACTAAGGAAACTAAATATTTATAATCTACAATAAAAAGCTTAATTCTGAATCTTGCTCAACATATGCATTTCCACAAGCACTAAGAAAACTAAATATTTATAATCTTCAATAAAAAGCTTAATACTCAATATCGTTTAACATATGCATTTCTCACAAGCACTAAGAAAAATAAATATTTATACTCTACAATAAAATATCACAACCATCGGATCAGGGGGTATGTAAAATATACATTAAATTGGCGAAAAGACAAAATTAAAACGCAAAACTCACCATTCTGGCTCGCTCCCCTTTCTCTTCACCGGCTTCATCTTTGAAAATATTCTCGATCTAAAACATTATCAATAAAGTTGAACACAAAATAAACTCATATTCCCACCAAAAAGATTAATTTAAAAAAAAAACACTAGCATTAACATTAACTTACCCCCATGGAAGAGAAATGTAAATTTGCTCAACTAAAACCTGAAAAAAAAAAAAAGGATAGTAAGAAAAGCAGAAAAAGATCTTTCATCCAAGCGCGAAACTCAGAAATGGCAAGGAAAGAGAGCGATGTTTTAGTTAATCGCATTTCTCTAATCTCATTTCCCACAAACCAAACAGAAAAACAAGTCCAAAACCCTAGCTCTCGAAGAGCCAAAAACCCTAAAAACGAGAAAAGCACTATACGATCCGATCTTGGAAGAGGATCGAAGGGAGATGAAAACAACTAAGAATATATAAGTACCTGCTGAAGTAAACCAAGAGACAGTGGCGAATCGAGAGGGTTACGGTGGCGGTGGTGCGAGCAGGCGACGCCGGCGGTGGCTCGGTGGTGGGCGGTGGCTTGGCTGTGGTCCGTCGAGGAGTAGTGGCGCTGCCCACACGAGTAGCTTCTCTAGACTGTTCTTAATGGAGAGTTTACGAGGGTTGTTCGAGAGAGTGGGCGATTGTGTTTGTGACGGCAATGAGAGTGTGAGACAGAGACTCGAGAAGATGCATAGATTAGTTACTTACGGCCCGTTTCGCATCCCTTTTAGAGGTGCTTTTAACTTTACCTAAGAAGCTTACGAAAGATTAGGGTGTTTTGGTAAAATTTTATTTTGTCCAAAAACTTTTAAAAATTATTGTCTCAAATTTAAAAAGTAAATCAGGAATTGTTTTTTCACAATAATTTTTATTATTATTGTCTAAATTTATTAAAATAATCTTAATAATAAAATTTAATTTCCAATCAACTCAATTTATTTCTTTCAAATTAAATTAAATGATATATTTTATTTTAAATATTTATTTGAAAATTAAAAATTTTTAATAAATATCTTATGCTAAATTTTAATAATATATATTTATTATAATGTTGTAAGTTTGAAAAATAATTTACTTTTAGCTCTTTACGTTATTTGATTTCTTTAAAGATATATAATTTATCTCATTAAATAAAATAAATTTACTTTTAGAGATATTTTAATTAATAAAATGAAAATTATATGTTTTTAGTATTTTGGTGTATAAATATTATGAATATATAAAACTAATTATAAGTATATGTGTTAAATTATGTCTATTTTAGTCATTATGCATCTCCATAGTAATTTTGTACATAGTTTACTAAACACCTAAATTTTTACTTCTAGTATTCACAGTAACTTTGAAAAAAAAATTACCAAACACTAAGATATGTTTGGTCATAGTAATTTCTTACTAACAACACAACAACAATAGAAATTTTTGACAGTACAGTAATACCAAAATTGGCCCTTACTTAACTGCCAAAATGACACAACTTTGCTACAAAACGCAAGAGAGACACAAAAAAAAAAAAATTAATTACAAAAATTCTCCTTAAATTATACTCTTTATAACACTTTGTCCACTGATTTTTAAAATGTAACATGTGTTCCTCTGAATAATGAAAAGGTAATAAAAGTGTCCCATCCGTTAAATAATTTAGAACACAATTACTATTTTAACCATGCACCCTAACCTTTTTAGTCTAATTTACATTTTCAAACCATATTAAAAAAGAAATAAAATAAACCTTCTTTGCTCCAATGACACAATTAATGATGGATGTTTCGTAATTAGAAGTTCAAATTTAAATTAGTTTTAAATTCATATTAAATTTAAAATCATATAATTATCAAAATACCCCTAAAATAATTAATTAAATGTCAATTTTCATCACAAAAATTTAACAAACTGGGCTTTTTTATTAACATTTCATAATTCATGGGGAATGGATGCTACCTTTTAAATATCGACGAGTAAAGTGTTATAAGGGTTATAATTCGAGAAAATTTTTGTAATTAGTCCAAAAAAATAGAATAATGTCAGGACACCAATTCAAATTTTAATTCTTGTGTACGTGGCTAATTGTATTTTTATTAGTAGATAGGATCTCTTATCATTAATTGACGTAACAATATTTAAACATCTAATGATATAAAAGTAACAACTCATATACCGCATCAGTTGGTATACAAAAAGTGTGATTTGAGTTGGTATTTCCAACATTATTAAAAAAATATAATGGAAATGGTAATGAAATTAAAAAGAAAAATAAATGAATAAAAATAAGGATAATTATTATTTATTATGTATTATATTAAATGGTGTAATGAAAAAGTAATTCAATATCTTTTTAAGTTTTTGTTGAAATTAAAATTACAATGTATAAAAGTCTCAAAATACCCACTTAGTTTCGTCCTTCCAGATTCGTCAAGAGTATAGTTTATCGAATTTCTCTATGTTATTTTTTTAAAATGTATACTAAAAGAAAATAGTGTGACCATCTAAACAACTATTTTCTCACAGTAACGTGCGCCTCCATTTCGTCCTCAAGTCCATTTTGTCCTCAAGTGACGGAGGGATTGTTCGGTAGTTGAGTTTTTGAGTTAAAAATTTAAAAAAAGTAACTCAAATTATAATTTTATTCAAGTTCATGTTCTTTTAAGTTTGAACTCGAGTTCAAGTTTCCCCTTCAACTCGAGTTCAGAAACTCGAACTCAAATTAATGAACAATATTTTTTCTATTCTTAAAAATGCTATTAACTTTTTCGTTTTAATTCTGATTGAGATGATTTTTTTCTATGCGTTGACAACGAAAAGACGAATAAAACTCTACTCATATACCCTATTAAAATTTTTCATCAGCATTGAGGTTTTATTAAAATACTATATAAATATAAATTCAAATTTTGACTTACTCAAACACAAATTTAAAAAGATTATTATCTCAAACCATAACTCAAATGTACACAACTAAATACAAACTCAAATTACAATTTCAACTCAAGTTATAACTCAAACTCAATTTAAAATCTACACTCAAGTCACCTAACTCAAAAAGAGTAAAAGAACAAGCCGGAATGTTTGGTCTTTCAGAGAGGTAGAACAAAATGTTTCATTCTCGTTTATTCTTTTCCTTTTTTTTTTCTTGCTTTTCTTTTGTTCTCCCACCTTCCTGTTGCTTGTTTAGCCTTCATTTTTTTCTTATCGCTTTTCCCTACTATTTTTTTTTTTTTAATGTGGCCTTCTGAATTGTTATTTTCTCCTCGTACCTCCTAATTAAATTTATATATGATTTTTCTAACTTCGTTTTATTAAAAAAAATGCCTCATTTGTCTACACACGTTCACTTTCTCCAACGCACGTACATTTAAACAAAATGCATCCTTTGATTGAAATGTACATTTTAATCTACTTTTTTTTTTTCATCTTCAAATCTTATATTTTCAAATGAACTATTAAACTTTCTTTTCCTAATCTGTTTTGTTATAATAAATTTTCTCAAATTTGTATGTTTACCTGTATAAATTTATTTTTTTTAACTATAATCATTAAGCTTCAGAAGTTGTTAATGTAAACTTTTAATTTTAAAATAATTTAAAAATATAATGTTGCAATGATTAAATGAAAATAAATTAAACATATCAACCAATAATAATTAAATGTTGAATTTACCATTGCCATAAAGTAAATCATGTAGTAAAATTGACACAATAAATGACATAATATTAGAGAGTATTTTTTACATTTAAATTTACCATTGGTACATTATTTATAACATTATATTAGAGATGCTTTAAGAAACATAAAGGCCTCGTTCATTTCACCGATTCGAGTTTTCAGTTTTAGATTTCTACAGTAAAAAGCTCTCAGAAAATGTCACATCAAAATTTTCTGCTACAGTGAAGAGCTCTCAGAAAATGTCACATCTCAGCTCGAATTAAAAACTCAAATCCGCGAAGTGAACGAGGCCAAAGTATATGACATATTTAATAAGAAAATACTCAAAACACTCAATGTATTTTATTTAAATACCACCTTTACATCCTCTTATTATATAAATACTCAAAACATCTACTTTGCTTACTAAAACAGACTCACAATTAAATTTTTACAAATACCAACGTTACTCTTCTCAATCTATATTTAAAAAATTTTAAGTTCTTCATAGCCATTTTTAGTTTGGTTTTGAAAACACTTGGGCTTTTTAGTTATTTAAAATTATTCTTAATTTATGTATATTTTTTATAAAAAAAATATTATAATAAATAATAAATTATAATTTAAATTATGATATAAATACATTAACTAAACGCATCATTAGCTTTCAATATTTCCTCTACAATTGGTTTGAATATTGCATCATCAAATTTGTTTTTTCTTCCATTGATTAATAAACAGATAAAGACGAGAGAGAGAGAGAATGGGAGGCCGGCCGAGAAGACGGCTTTCAGTGAGGGCGGAGAACAAATTTTGGAAGGCCATAGAGATTTATTTGTCAGAGTGGTCAGAGTTGGAAAATGCCTGTAATGTGTTACGGAGCCGAAGAAAAGCAGAACTTAGCGCTTGTGTTTTCGAATTCCTTGTAACTACTGCTGGTACTTAATTCTTTTATTATCTTCAATTTTTGTTTTTAATGGATGTTTTGTTCTGAATTATGCAAAATTCATGCTGCGTCGGAGTTTTGAGTAGTTCTGCTATTTTTATACTTTTGAGCTGCAAAACGATATAAGGAAGGCATGATGTGCAACTAGCAATTATTTATTTATTTTTTTTTGAAACAATCTGTTCTGCAGACGACATTTGTTTTTTAAGCTTTATTATGTTTCCTTGAATTTTTTTGTATACTGAAATAAGCAAAATTGTTCTGCATGACATTATTTTCTAATAATAATGTGGTTTTTCATCCAGAGCCTACCGTAGATGGTTTGACTCTGTTTCTGTCTCGTTCCGTGGATAGTATGGTAGATGCTATTCTTCCCTGTAAGCAGGTATCTTCTCGGACCTCGTTTGATTTACGGATTTAAGTTTAAATGTGATATTTTTAAGAGCTTTTAACTGTAAAGAAAAAATTAAATATGACATTAGAGTTTTAATTGTAAAAATTTAAAATTAAAAACTCGAATAAGTGAAATAAATAAGACCTGGATACGTTTAGTTCGCTGATTCGAGTTTTTAATTTGAGTTGAGATGTGATTTTATGTGAGAGTTTTTTACTGTAGTAAAAAAGTTAGATGTGATTGTTTCTGAAAACTTTCTCTGTAACAAACTCTAATTCTAAACTCGAATCGGTGAAATGAACGGGCCTTAATTTCTCACTTTGGTTTTCTAAAATCAGTTCTATTTTTAGAGTTTTTCAAATCTTTCAATACTGACTCCCTCGTATTAATTAAAAGCTTTCAGTCATGTGTACGCTTTTTTATAATCTAAACTTGAATTTGGATCTACACAGAGAGCTGAACAGTTACTGGATATGTATCATGGTTATGTAGCGGCTGAAGATCTTAAGCATCCGCTTGAATTTTTAAGCAAGTCAGGACCCACATTTAGAGCCCGTTTGGTTGGATGATTCGTTCTCTGATTCGAATCATAGTTCATGATTCGTTACAGTATTTTCTCTCACAAAAGCACACGTAAATAAAAAATTATTCTAATCTCATAATTCTAATCCATGAACCAAACGAGCTCAAAACAAAACATCGACGACGTTTTGTCAGACTGGTCAAAATATGAAGCTGCGTTATATGTGTTAGGGTCCCTAAAAATAGCCGACCTCTCTTCTACTGTGTTCTGTTACTCTGGTAGAGCTGTTGGTAATTACCTGATTATGTTTATTATTTATTTTGATGGAATTGAGTTGGGTTTCAAGTGGTCTTCTGTCTCAGAAAAAATGTTGGAAGTTTTGTATGTTTTAAGTTTAGATCTTATGCGTTACGTATTATCGAAATTCATAGCTTGATTTATAATATTCATGATTTGTTCAATTGGTAAAGTATTTGGTGCTGGATTGATTTTTGTCATTGTGTGGGGAATATTATGCCGATACATGAATTTCTAAGTTTTGAGAATAAATATAGAAATAATAATAATAATGATGATAATAATAATAATACTTTGGTTTTTCTCTTCTCAGAGCCTAAGATGGATGATCTAGCAGATGTGATGCATCGTTTTGTATGCACTAAAGTAGATGGTCTTATCGATTTCAACGATTGTAAGAAGGTATATATGTCTTCCGTTTCATTTTATTCTTATATAATTGGTTCGCTTTTTAAAGCTTTCATTTGTCTATTGCTCATTTTGATTATTTTGTACTTTGTTATAACAAGATCACATTATAGAATGCCTTTTGTTTTATTGCGACAGTATGTTTTGCAGTGATTGAGTTCTCAACTTAAGTATTTTTAGCTCCCCCAAGAATTTATTACCTAATTATATTTTTAAGCAACTAACGAACGTTAGCTTTATTCTTCTATGTATGATATTAATCACAAGCATGTTCTGAAAACAGAAGTTTGAGTTTTTAGCCATATTATTTTGTTTGATAGATTTATTTGCATTTACGCTCTTTTTTTAAACCCCCCACATCGCAGCGCCAGACTTATATGATTCAAAATTACTACTTTTTTTGCCCAACATTACAAAACTTTTAGCGTGTTTTGATGCAACATGAGCAGCCGATTTTAGTTTTTATGGTATCTAAACTTGATATTGGGTCTATGCAGGCGGCTCAACAATTTTTGGATATCTATCAAAGTTCGGTGAACAAAAAATCAAGGAGACGTAAACATTTAAAGAGAAGCCAATACATCAACAAATATGAAACAATATATGAGTGTGAAGAAGGTGATAGAACATCAACAGATTGGAAACAACTTGGGTGCCACAACGGTAAAGAAGACAATCTTCAACAGATGTGAAACCAAATGAGTGCAAAGACAATACATCAACAAATGTGAAAGTTCTGTTCCGAGTTTGAGGCTATGGAGGATGGTGGGGGCGCTGATTTTCTACTATCTGCTTCAGTAGTTATTGATAGAATCTGGTTGTTCGAGAAACAAGCTAGCTAGCCTTTGAGATGATTCAGCCAAACTTCTCTATCTTAGAGACTCAATATCTAAGGTCTTCTATGAGCTTCGCAGCGGCCTCTCCAGATGTGAAAAGGTGGTTCATTCGACATGGTTGCCTCGTCGTCTGTATTGGACCAAGCTGAATGTCGATGGCGCTATGTGGTCCTCATGCTGCAGTAGCAGTGGTTGCTCGGGATTCAAATGGCTCTATCCTGTGGATTTTTTTTTTTTTTTTTTTTTGCTGATATTAGGCCTGCCTCGGATGCAGAAGTGATTGAAAGTTGTGTTCTTAAGCTTGCCATTCAGTTGTGCTTGGAAAAAAAAAAAAATTTGAAGCTTGTTGTGATTGAGTCTGACTGCCAAGCTTTTGATTAATCACTTCAAAGACCCTTGTTCTATGTGCGATTGGAGAGCCCGCGAGATGCTGGTGGAAGCCAGAAACCTTGCCTCAGCTATCCCTCTCTTAGCGTGCTCTTGGATCCCAGAAATACTAACGTTTTAGCGCACAATCTAGCTCATTGGGTTCTTTCTGATAAATGTTTGTGTTTGGTTAGATAGGTCAGACATTCCTTTAGGTGTTTTCTCTGATGCTTTAGAGTGGAAAGGTAACCTTGTAGCTGATGTTACTTAGTTCCTTCCTAACTGTATAGAACTTCCCCCATGAACAAATATGCCGTCGAAGATCAAATTATCTCGTAAATGAATGCTGTATAATTTCTCTTTTTTTTTTTTTTTTTTTTTTGATGAACAAAATGTTGTATAATTTCAATAACCGCATCTTTATAACAAAACTCAAAAGGTATTACTAGAAGACTTGAGAGGCAACTTCAAGGTCACCTCACATTATGATTACATATAATTAGGTATATGAAAACTCAAAACAAATGAAAACGGCAATACAATCTGTTCTAGATCATATAGAGAAAGAATGAGACCTCGAGCTGAGGACCTATTAAAGAGTGCTATTTAAAGCGGCACATACTCATTTTCACATCATGACAAGAAAAATTAAGCACCCAAGAATAATAAATTAGAACCAAATGCCAAACTATACTCTACTCTTCATCAAACTAAAGCTCTTAGATAGGCGCCTTCCTACCCAAACCGTTGGTGAATAATGTCGTTGGGGACTTTTTGTTTAGAGGGGTCGCGTGTGTCGCCCACTTGCTTTACCACAAAGACGTGCATTCTTGGGAATTGGGTACTCATCTCTCAAAGAAGTTGATGTCGTATATACACGCAAGTACAACTGTTGTCCCAGGTACTGTCGTGCCCAAAACTCGGACCTCAAGTTCCACATACCCACATTATCAAGAGCCACGTATATGGCAGTCCATGAATTGGGATATACCTGCACTCACCATTCCCCAATTACATAACACATTAATTCATTGCCTTTTGTTAAATTATGAGAACAATGCTATACCACTAAACCACCCGCCTCCTTCTTCTATTAGTAGTAGTGGTGCTCTCAAATATTTTTCATATTATTATTACCTGAGTGGTGCAACGTGAAACTGCATCGCGGAGATTGTACTGATTCCTACTAGACTCAGTCCACTGACCTCCGTCCATTCTGAGGGGAAAGAAGAAGAAAAAGAAAGTTAGACACAATGTATAAGTAGATACCCCAAAAGAGGAAATATACAAGAGAATTATAAGCGATCATTACCCAACCACAAAGAAGGAATAACCATCCAAATGCAAGCTCTGCACTATATCTTCATCATTTTGGAAGACGAATTCGACAAAAGCTCTATAATCAGCACCGAGAACTGCAGTGTCAAGGTACAATGCGCCGCCATAAGGCCGGTCGGATATGCTTCCAACGCGGAAGACTCCTCCGATATTGTAGTAGTCGGCCAGCTTCAGGGGAGTGTCTGCTGGGACAAAGGAGACACTGTTGAAACCGTATCTTTGCTTGTCGTTTATTTGCCCCGCGGAACTGGATAGTATGTAGGTCTTGGTTAAGTTGATAAGACCATAGTGGTACGACCCTTGTGGGTTCGGCCTTGGTCCACTTGCTGTAAGATTTGTCCTGAGAATCAACTTCCAGAAATATTAGATCGGCCATGAAATTTCCCAGATAATGTCAATTAATGTGGTAGTGTCACATCTGTTTTTATCTAAAACTTGATAAGAAACAATGACATGCGTAACAGACTCTTGGGAAACAAAAAAAAAGGGGTGGTTGGTCCATTTATATTATATATTAAGTAGACAACAGATTACTTAAATAGTTGCAATAATTGAGGACATGAAAGCAACCTGATGGAGCGGGCCTGGTTCAAAGACCAGTCGATTTGGATGGTGGGCCCACCAGGGGGTGGGCCGGAGACTGGGCCGGCGGAGTTGCTGTAGTGAAGGACACCGGTGGTGGTGAGCACCTCAGGAGCCGTGAAACGAGTGGAGACGACAATGTAGTAGTCTTGTCCGGGCTGGTCAGCTGTGAACAAAACCGAGTATGATTGGCCCACGTGTACATCCAGGGAGGAGTAGGTAGTTTGGAGAGTGTGTGTTCCTTCCACTTCGACCAGCTTCAGCTTGTGGTTTTGAATTCGGAAGTTGAGAGAATGTTGCAACCCAACATTAGAAATTCTAAGCCTGTAAGTTTTACCTGCAATAATGAATATAATCAATGGATAATGCAATATGATCTAATTAATTATTTTACCAAATATCAATGTTGTTTTTTTTTTTTTTTTTTTTTAGCAAAAAGATATTTGAGTGATAGTATACCTTGTTCAACAGTCAAAGAGTAACCATTGGGCCCACGACCATTGACGAGAATTCCATCAGGAAAAGGTAGCTTCTTACCACCATCTAGATGATCTTTCAAGTCCTATATATATATATATATAACGCAACGATTATATACTCATTTTGAGTTTTAACAAGATAACTAGTTATAACAAAGCAATGAAAGTAATTGAACATAGGTGACATATAGAAGAGACATGCTTACAACGACAATAACACGCTTGGAACGACATTATTTTTATGCATTAAGTCCTAAAAGTGCCACTAATGTTTTCTTCCTTCTCAATTTCATTTTTCTATTTGTTTTCCCTCAACGTTCAGTTGTTGCTGAATTTATTACCTTGCAAAATACGAAGAGAATAAGGCCCCGTTCATTTTACCGATTCAAGTTTAGAATTCGAGTTTTGTTACAGTAAAAAGCTCTCAGAATCAGTCACATCTAAACTCAAATTAAAAAGTCAAATCAACGAATTGAATGGAGCATCCCCGACCATTGTATGAAAAATGACAAGCATGCCACCCACCATGAGCAATTTATGAAGTTTACAATAAATGAATTAAAATTTGCGTGACCCTTGTAATTATAATATGGTTAAATAGTTGGCCCCATCCCAAAGCAATGGCAATATCAATGACGATATTATTGACTCTGGCTCTACATTTTTTTTTTTTTGGCTTCGAAGAAGAAATAGATAGCTGAATATTAATTACTCTAAGCACAGCTCAAATTTACTTATTAAGATATAAATTCCATAAAATTCTTGTTCTCGGACGTAAAATACATTTTTTTTTCTTTTTTGTAATATAACTCGGACATAACAGCATTAATACCCGCTAATTTAAATTAAATCATGTAAAACAATATAAAAATTATTTATTAAAAAAACTGGCCGAAATTATATTTCAGAACCATGGAGAGGCTTCTTGACTCGACACAGGAAAAAAAAGAAAAATTTCACGCAACACATATTTGACAAATGACGAGGGTCTTTCAACACAAAAAAAAAAAAAAAAAGCTTAACCGACAATCCAGCTGCTCAGTAACCCAGCTGTCAAGGACTCCCAGCAGAAAAAGATAACAAAACGACAAACGTCAAATTTCCCTCCATTTGTGCTTGACCACGAAAATACAGACGGCTACTTTTCTCAGTCAATACATATTCGAGGGAAAAAAAAAAGTAATGCGATTAAAAAAGAAAAAAAAGGAAACAAAAGGAAATTAAGAGGACGTTTAGTTGGAGGATTTAAATTATGTTATTCGAACTATTTTTGTTTTACGTGAATTTTTTATGAGAGAAAATACTGTAGTGAATCATGAATCATGATTCGAATCAGAGAACGAATCACTCTACCAAACATCCTCTAAGAGAGTTTGTAAGACCTTAAAAAATAAATTATTAATAGTATTTTATTTTCGATCGTAAGATTTGTATTAAAAATTATTTGATATATAATTATGTATTTTTTTAATTTAATGTAATTTTAATTTAATTTAACAGTTAAAAATTAACACTATGGATAGAATTGACTTATCGAGAAACTCTCGAAAATTAAATATGTGGAAATGGAATGGTGTTTACCGTGTGATTGGTCTTGTACCAATCCCCAATAAGAATGGTGTAATCACCAGATGGGTCAGGGAAAGGGACAGGAATTCTGGGCCTGCTAAGGATTCTGATCCCTCCAAACCCACCGGCGGCTTTGTGGAATGCGAGAGATGGGAAGTAATAGAAGCTCCCAATCTGATCCTTCACTTGCAGAATGTATGTGAAGTTTTTCCCTGGTGGTATTGGGCATGTTGTTCCATACACACCATCTTCAAAAGAATTCCTCCTATTTTGAATCCCATTCCTATCATCATAAAAAAAAAAAGTGTAAATACATTACGTCTCGTTTATTTTATTAATTTAAATTTTATTAGAATAATTTTAAAAAATAATTACATTTAATTTTTTTACTATACGAAAAAATTCTCACATAAAATTACATTTTAACTAAAATTAAAACTTAAATTAATAAACTAAACAGGTCCACGTTGACTTAATGTCAAATAAGTCCAGAATTTCGGCATTTCGAATTGGAACCCTTTTTTGTGTGTAAAAGTTAAAGGTTATTTCCACACTAGAAGACGCACACATTTTTGGTAGCATAACGAGATATTAAATAGCCGAAATAATGGGCATATTGACATAATTGACTACAACAAATTTGCATGTGCAGACTGCCAAGTAAGCCCCACCGTGTGACTCAGCGTCATCTTGGAAGGTGCAAGACGTAGTAGACAAGTTGTTCTGCATATTTATAACGACTTGGAAATCGGTATCCAAAAATATTAATTAACCAATTCATATTCAATTAAAGAGAAACAAAAAAGAAAGAAAGAAATATACTGCCTTTTCTTCTTTTTGGTTCCGTCGGTGGCCGAGAAAGTTGTTATGCATATTTATTATAATAAAAAATTCTTATATTTAATTAATGTAACTCAAATTAAATTAACAAATTAAACGTTTTTCTTTCTTTTTACAGTGTTCTATGAATCTATACACAACATATGTCTCTTAGGCCTAATTCACAGGAAAAAGTCACTATCAGCCTTGGCCAAGCTGCTGATTTCTCTATCCCAAAATACCATTTTACAGCTTATGACAGCTATACGGAGAATAGAAAGCAACGTGTCACTACTGGACTCTTTTTCTTTCCATTTATATACTTTCTAAATAAAGTAAATCAATTAACTAATATTTTCTATTATTAATCCGCTCATTAACATTCTCTTTATTTATTATTGTTTAAGTTTCGTTCATTTTATCGATTTAAATTTAATTATTATAATAAAAAAATTTTACAAATAATTATATTTAATTTTATTATAAAAAATTTTCACATCAAATTATATCTCAATTTAAATTAAAAATTTAAACCAAGAAACTAACAGATTTTAAATTTTCTAAAGAGTCATTATCACTTTTTTATTTCCGTATCCTTTGTGGGACCCTTTCTACTAATTGAAAACTAGCTGCATAACTAATGTTTTGTAATGACACTAAGATGGGAGATTTCCGTGGTCGTCAAAGCAAAATACCCAAAAATGACAGTAAAAGCGACCCATGAATTTTTTCTCGATAACAAAGCTTATAGTCACGGGTATTCTTTTCCCGTGATTATGGGAATTTATTACCCAATTTATTTATTTATGGTAGAACACCCAATTTATTTATTTATTTATTTTTCTAAATTCTGAATCGTGCCTTATTAACCAGATCTAAAAAATCAGCGAATCATCCAGCACATGATCTTAGGAACTCTTCATAAAGCATTCACATGATTCATATTCACATACGAGAATCAAGAGAATGAAAAAATAACAAAACCAAACAAATAAAAGGGAACAAAGGCATCAAACATTCTCATATTCTCAATCTAAAAAAAAAAAAAAAAAATTGTAGATTATTAGGCTCACATTTGCAATATGAATCACGTACAAGCCATTAAAATACAAAAAAGCCCTCAAGCAACATTGCATCATAGGCTTCAAAACCAAGATTAAGAAGGAAATTATCGTCTTTTCAACAGAGAAAGCAATGTTAACGACATAATTATCTTTGTTTAAAGAGGGATTTACTTTATTCTCGAAAAAGGCAAGGATTTACTTTGAAAGAAAAAAAGAAAAAGAAAAAGAAAAAAAAACTAGAGAGAGAGAGAGTTGGTTATAGTAGAAAGAGAGAGAGAGAGAGAGTACCAGGAGAGGAGAAAAGGCTCGTCCAAACTGTTATAGACATTGATAATGAGATTGTCATTAGTAACGGAGTGAATGTCCGGGCCTGGGAATTGTCCATTGATAAGGATTCCCTAGAAACAAACAGATCGGTTCCATTTCAACCAGATCAGACGAATTTTCTTCATCCTTAATTCAAGAAAATAAATATTTAAAAAAGAAAAGAAACGAAAAGAAAATCCAACTTCTTTTTAGTTTCAGACAAACCTGTTGGCGAACACCGAGGGGGTAAATGAAGCCATAAGTGACATTCCAGTCGAAGAACCTGTACGGATCTTCCGCCCTAACAATGGCGAACAGAGAAGCCGAGACACATAGCAACACCGCTAAGGTTAGCGCCATGTTTGGCTGACTAACCGACTGAACAAACAAAAATGTAACTTTTCTTTCTTTCTTTCTTTCTTTCTTTCGTTCGTTTCTCAGGTTGGAGATCAGATGAGAAGGAGTGAAGAAAAATGGTGGTGATTTATGGTGGAAAGGAAAAGCACGTATTTAAGTGCGGTACAGAGAGGAGGTGGGTGATGTGTAGCCGTAAAGAAAAGAGAGGGAAAATAAGAAAGAATAAAAAATAAATAAATGAATAAATTGGGAATGAAAATTTGAAAAAAAAAAAAAAAAAAAATTGGAAACTTTGCGGTGTCGGCGGTGGGGTCCGCTGCTAATCAGCATTTGTATTTGTTACAAGTTTGAAGTGTGCGTTTTTGTGTCTCCCACATGGGTCTGGCATTTGGCGCGATCCATATCACCATGTACGATTGCATGTGAAATGTGACTGTTTTTCTTTGCACACAGACGGATTAGTCTTTATTTCACCGATTTAAGTTTTCAGTTTTAAATTTTTATAATAAAAAAATTTTAAAAAGTATCACATTTAACTTTTTTTATTACAGTAAAAAACTCTAAAAAATATCACTATCTCAGCTCAAATTAAAAACTCAAATCTACAAAATAAACGAGACATACGCTCTATGCTCGCTGCCATATGGTAATTGCTATTTAGCATGCATAAATCATGATCTGAGTTGACTATTAATAGCTGATTAATCAGATTATGTATATATATATATATATATTTATCACAAACTATATATGGTCATATAAATCTCCCATTGGATGGTAAAATACTAAAGTGTAATTTAGTCATATTGTAGTCAACTTTTATAAACTATTCTATTATTTTAGCATCCTAGTCTTAGCTAGAGTTGCATAGCACATTGACCAATGAATTGTGGGTGTAAAACGCAACCACTCAAGATATAAATTCTTCACCAGTACTCTAAAGGGATGGTATGGGTCTCCTAGGGCCTCCATTGGAATGGAGTATGTGCATTCTTAAATGGGGACCATATGATTGGAATTTGGGGGAAAAAAATTTGCAAATTTATAAGATCGTATACCGATTTATGATTAAAGTTATATTATTCAATTATTGCTATGGCACACTAGTCAAACTTCTTTCTGTCATTATATCAGTTGAGAAAGAAAAAAATAATCATATACCTTGCTTATTATATATATGTAATTGGAGTTAGGGGCGGAGCCAAAAATAAAATAAAATAAAATCAATAAAGCGGGGATGACTCACTGAACTGATGAGATGGTGCAAATGAAGAAATTAAAATTTTTAGGGGTAAAATATAAAATAGAAAAAAAAAAAAAAAAAACAGTTGGAGTGGCAGTCCATCCTCATTCGTGGGTGAATAGCAATGAAGAACGTGGAAATTGTTGTCAATATTCGAAACCAAAAATCCTAAGAATAATCATAATGTGGCATCACTTGAAAATGCTTTTAGTTCAAAGAGAACTTTAGTTTCACCGACAGACATATATAGAGGATTGAAAGGTCTGTAAAGTGATTTTTCTGGATTAATTAAGCAAATCTATAGTTGTTAAGATGAGAATCTACTTGTGTAGATTTGTACAATTATTAGTAGAAAGGTGTTTTGTCGTAAAGAAGTCTTTGTTCCCTAGTACATGCATGTTGCAGAATATGTATGTTTTCTTCTATGTAAACATGGATATAATTTATAGAGTACGTGGTCTGATTGGTTCTTCAGTCAAAAAAAAAAAAAAAAGTGCCATGATTGGTTCCAAATTAGGTGAATGGACCGACGTTTTGATTAAACTCATTGAATACATGAATCGCATTATATACTCTTTTTCCCTCAACATTCTGATATATGATACTTGGAAATGCACATGAATGGTTCTTATATTGAGATAAACGAATATAAAAGACATATATATATATATATATTACACACACACACTCATGTTTAATGTATTGGGACTCGGTTGTTCTCTAGCTCTTATATTATATAAATATATGTATTTTTTTTACGTATATAAAACGCAGTAAATGTTCACATGGAAGTGAGTACAACTATAGTTAATGACGCTATCTATTGGCCTTTATATATGTTAACCAAAATGGCCAACTTCAACTGACAGTTGTTCACAAATGAAGTGCAACAAGCTATTTTCTAATATATACACTCTTTTGACTTGATATTCCGCCTTAACCCTTTTTTTTCTGAATAAATCTCGCGACAGTTTGTAGACGTCTCTGGATAAAGGAGGAATTATCCAGTACACTGGGTGTATCATGTCGTATTGCTTATGTGGTACACCCGGTCAATGAGATTGTATCATTTAGTACACCCGTCTAATAAGCCTCTCACTTTTATTTTTCTCTTTTCTAATAGATATAGTTAGAACAACTTGTTTTAAGAACACATGCATGGCAACCACTTCCTAATGATCTCAAATATTGTTTACCAAAAAACGACCTTAAATGTTGTCTATCTAACTACAACCTGCAGGTTCACACCAATTAGTTTGTTTTAGAAAGAGAGGGAAATTTGGTCAACATTTGTTTAACATATTTGTATAAGTTATGGCTTTTGAAAATTTGAAAGGAGATGAGCGTCTAAAAGTTTGAATAATAAGCGAAGACAAGAATTATAAAAAGTTTCTCTCTCAGATAATCAATACAGTGGGAACTCAAGCTTTCTCATTATGTCTAAAAGATTATGTATGAATCTCTCACTGTTAATGGCTGTGATTGTTACCACCACCATCATTTAAAAAAAAAAAAAATTGCTTTGTTTTTTTTTAATCTTTTTATTCTCTAGAATTTAATTGTTTTCATAGAACTTCAAAAATGAAAAGAAAGGAAATGACCAAAATAATAATAAGAAAAAATATATATTAGAATCCAAAAGTACGGGAACGTGAACCCGTCAAAAGGATAATTATGAGAATGTTTGTTTATTGTATTAATCTCTGATTCTGAGTCATGATTCATAATTTTTTACAGTGTTTTTCTCTAATAAAAAATACACGTAAAATAAAAATAATTTTAAATCATGATTCTAAATACACGAACCAAACGTCCACCATACTTTAACCTCACGAAATTATAATCAATGTCAAAATTTGTCTAGCCGGACATGATCTAAACTAGACACATGACAATCACTCAGCAGCCATAGATTTGGAGTTGTCCCTGTTTCCATGTTACTTACCACTTACCCGGGGGAGAGAATGATGTTGCTGGACCCCACTTCGTGTGGGGTTTGACATCTGTTTTTCTTTTTTGTTCATATCAATAATAGCTCAGCACGTAAATCGAATCGAGAGTAAGGTTGAGTAGGCAGGAAGGGATTACCACAATTAAAAGCGTAATAGTTCCCATTAGTACGCAATGGCCCTTATAGAAAGAAAAGCCTTTTTTTTCAAAGTAAAAAAAAAAAAAAAAAAAAACAGGATTAATTTTGTTTTTTTTTTTTTTTTTTTTTTTTTTTTGGGCTATGGAGTTAAACATCTACTTTTTTTTTGCCAGTCCAAAGTAGAGGTAGTTTTCACATTTTGACTCATTTGCACCTGCCCTTTTGTGTTATGCTTCTAAAGAGGCCCACCAATAACAAACACTTGCACACACGGCAAAAACACAGAAGATGAAAAAAATGAACAATCTATTTTAAGAGCGTAAAGAATCTAAACTTTTACTTTTTATTTTTAAACAAGATTATTTAATTTATAATTAAAAATAAAAAAATTTTCTAATACGTTTGACGTATTAATAAGTTAAATTTTTTAAACGGTTAAATATACATATTTTTTAATTTTTATATAATTTTATATAAATTTAACGGATAAAAAATTTAACCTATCGATATGTTGATACATCGGATAAAATCTCTTAAAAATAAGAGATTAAGATAAGTGCACAATCCTGGGTGTACCATGTCGTATTGCTTATGTGGTACACCCGATCAATGAGATTGTATCATTTAGTACACCCGTCTAATAAGCCTCTCACTTTTATTTTTATCTTTTCTAATAGATATAGTTAGAACAACTTGCTTTAAGAACACATGCATGGCAACCACTTCCTAATGATCTCAAATATTGTTTACCAAAAAATGACCTTAAATGTTGTCTATCTAACTACAACCTGCAGGTTCACACCAATTAGTTTGTTTTAGAAAGAGAGGGAAATTTGGTCAACATTTGTTTAACATATTTGTATAAGTTATGGCTTTTGAAAATTTGAAAGGAGATGAGCGTCTAAAAGTTTGAATAATAAGCGAAGACAAGAATTATAAAAAGTTTCTCTCTCAGATAATCAATACAGTGGGAACTCAAGCTTTCTCATTATGTCTAAAAGATTATGTATGAATCTCTCACTGTTAATGGCTGTGATTGTTACCACCACCATCATTTAAAAAAAATAAATATTTGCTTTGTTTTTTTTTAATCTTTTTATTCTCTAGAATTTAATTGTTTTCATAGAACTTCAAAAATGAAAAGAAAGGAAATGACCAAAATAATAATAAGAAAAAATATATATTAGAATCCAAAAGTACGGGAACGTGAACCCGTCAAAAGGATAATTATGAGGATGTTTGTTTATTGTATTAATCTCTGATTCTGAATCATGATTCATAATTTTTTACAGTATTTTTCTCTAATAAAAAATACACGTAAAATAAAAATAATTTTAAATCATGATTCTAAATACACGAACCAAACGTCCACTATACTTTAACCTCACGAAATTATAATCAATGTCAAAATTTGTCTAGCCGGACATGATCTAAACTAGACACATGACAATCACTCAGCAGCCATAGATTTGGAGTTGTCCCTGTTTCCATGTTACTTACCACTTACCCGGGGGAGAGAATGATGTTGCTGGACCCCACTTCGTGTGGGGTTTGACATCTGTTTTTCTTTTTTGTTCATATCAATAATAGCTCAGCACGTAAATCGAATCGAGAGTAAGGTTGAGTAGGCAGGAAGGGATTACCACAATTAAAAGCGTAATAGTTCCCATTAGTACGCAATGGCCCTTATAGAAAGAAAAGCCTTTTTTTTCAAAGTAAAAAAAAAAAAAAAAAAAACAGGATTAATTTATCCTGAGTTAAGCTTGCTTTTTTTTTTTTTTTTTTTTTTTTTTTTTTTTGGGCTATGGAGTTAAACATCTACTTTTTTTTTGCCAGTCCAAAGTAGAGGTAGTTTTCACATTTTGACTCATTTGCACCTGCCCTTTTGTGTTATGCTTCTAAAGAGGCCCACCAATAACAAACACTTGCACACACGGCAAAAACACAGAAGATGAAAAAAATGAACAATCTATTTTAAGAGCGTAAAGAATCTAAACTTTTACTTTTTATTTTTAAACAAGATTATTTAATTTATAATTAAAAATAAAAAAATTTTCTAATACGTTTGACGTATTAATAAATTAAATTTTTTAAACTGTTAGATACATATTTTTTAATTTTTATATAATTTTATATAAATTTAACGGATAAAAAATTTAACCTATCGTATCCATATATCGGATAAAATCTCTTAAAAATAAGAGATTAAGATAAGTGCACAATCCGACAAACAATCTCTATCTCCAGTTAAAAAGTTGTCGTCTTATCAGTAGTTTTGCAACATAATAAAGAAGAGGCCATTTGTTTGACAATCACTTTGCTCTTCCAGAGATTAGAGGAATACGACACGTTTATTGCATGTGCCATCTTTGAAAACCTAATTATATGATTAATCATCAACGCCACAAGGAAGCACATGCTGATGTTATGACGCGGCAACTGGCATACTGCCCACAAAGAACAAAAAACAAACAGTTTACGCGGTTTCCTAATGAACTTGTGCAACCAAACCAACACAACTTGTGAGCTTGTCACTTTCAAACCAAACCAAACCATACAAGCAGCAAAAACACTGATATAAAGTGAAGGTTAAGGTCCGTTTATTTTATCAATTTAAGTTTAAAATTCACGTTTTGTTATAATAAAAAGTTCTCAGAAACAGCCACATTTAATTTTTTTACTACAGTAAAAAACTCTAATATAAAGTCACATTTAAATTCAAATTAAAAACTTAAATCAGCAAACTAAACGGGTCATAATTAACTTTTAAAGATTACATTTCAAACACAACCCATGATACAAAACCTTGAATTCAAACACAAGGCATTGGCATTCAAGCACAAAGCCCGCAAACAGGACTTAGGTCTAGTTATTGCTTGGAGGACAAGCCGAAGGAGACTAGGAATTGAGTACCTTTTTTGCGTAGACGAATAAGGAAACCAAACAAATTTGTGAAAAGGAAATCGATTCTGCAAACCTTCAACAGCACAATACTGCTGATTGAAAGAAAATCCTATAAAATCCCAGCAGGGTCCTTCTCCAAAGACATCTTTAAAAAATAAAAAATAAAAAAATAAAAAAAATAAAATCGGTTTCATGCAAAATCAAAATCCAATTCTATGAATTCTGGCTACTCAAAAGTATTGCTCAAGTGCGCATAAAAAACGACAGTTTATGTACCACCAATATCTTACAACATTTCTGAAGTTTCAAGGGCCATCCGAGGTTTTCAGAAGCAGAAGGGCCACCAAACCATCAAATACGTACATATTTCTTTAATTCCAAATGTCCCCAAGTTATCAACATCTTGCTTTGATGCTAGTGTACCACGTGATCAGAAAAAGACTTTTTTTACCAACGTGCAAATAAGGATATAAAAGCTTAATTACAAGTAACAAACTCTACTCTACATTACACTAACCCAGAGGAAGAAAAACAAGTGAACTTACCCAATTTGGTAATTAATTAATTGTCCAACGCAACCAACACTTACACGAAGCTTAACAAAACATAAAAAACTTAAGTAGAGGAACATCGTTTAGTTTTACCCAGGAAATTTAATCAACACGGCACCAACAACACCATGAATTTTTATGTTAAATCACCAAAATTTTTAATCTCAGTAGAGGATACTTTCTATTCCCGGAACCTACACTGTTTAATCCAATTCAAACTGAACTCTCTGTACTGTGTTGAAAAAAGCCCTAAATATCAGTTCCTAAATTCTCCTAAAACTCCATTAATTATCATATACATTTCTTGAATTAAGGCAAACCAAAATCCAACTCACGGAAGAACAAGCATACAATGAAGAAGAAAGGCCCTATACATAAACCTCTAAATCCCTTGAGAAGTTACCACAGAAAATCAAGCACTAAATCAATTCACTTTGAAGCTCCTTTCAAATTATTATTATTCGAATAGCAGAATCTAGCTAGTGAAGAACATTCTCGAAAAAAAAAAAAAAAAAAAAAACGAAAAACTCACAAGAGCGAGTCCAAGAATCAATTTTCATCGCCGAAGAGAAGACGAAGCCTGGAAGCGAAAGCGCCAGTGGGCTCGAGCGAGGCCTCGTGGAGGAGAGCGCGCTTAATGTTCTTCATCCTTTCGGTGAGCTTCTCTTGCTCTTCCTTGAGATCCGAAGTGTCCTCTAGAAGGTCATGGATGCGATACTTTTGGCCCAGAGATCTGACGCTCATCAGCAGAATTCCGGTCATGGCGAAGAACTGAATGAAACTGTCTTTGCGCTTCATTGCGTTGGCGCTAAACGCCAATGGTTTTTTAGGGTTTCGGCCGGGCGGTGCTGAGGAGGAGGAGAACGCCATTGCCGTTACTGAAAAGTTTGTCCAAATCCAAAGTGCAGCAGATTTCTTCAGGAAATCAAATTCTCTAAACCCTGAAACAATGACACATTTTAGTTTACTTCTCAAATCTCAAGTGGACGCCACTTGTCATCTTGTTATGTGGTGTTGTGGTAGGTTTTAGTTTTTTATCTTTCAATCTTGATAGATTGGAGTAATCCGTCGACTATTGCGGCGTTAGTAGTGTACTTAAAAGAGTCAATGTTGTGCTCGATTAGGTTTGTGTCTACGTGGTTTCTTTTTATTAAAACTCGGTACACATATTACCTCTTTAATCGTTTTAATAGAATCTTTATGGTTGGGGTTGAATCTATTTACACTAGAGGTCTCAAAAGGGTCATGTTGGCCTTCTGACCCTAAGCTCGTCACGGGTTTGGGCCGGCCCAGGCACGACCCTCTACAGTAGAAGGCCGGGCTTGGGCTAGGAAACCCTCATGTCCAGCCCTTAAGCGCTAGGACCGAGCCAGGGCCCAGGCCCTTATGGGTCGGTCCTACTAATGGCCTTGTAGGACCTTCATAGGGCCGGTCTTTTAAGACTTTATTGGGCTGACCCTACTAATGGTCCTGTAGGACCTTCATAGGGCATGCCCTTTAAGATTTTATTAGGCCGGCCCCTACTAAAGGCCTTATTCAACGGTCCAATTTATGGTCGTTGAGCAGGCACCGGTCGACTGGTGGCTTACAACTTCTCTGCTACCGTACACCGGATTACACTGAATTCCCCTAAAAACTTAATTTTAACATAATTTTCTTAATGCACTTGAGTTTCACTTGTGATTAACAATTTTTTTAGGATTTTTTTAATAATTTCACATTTGATGAGAAAAAAAAGTAATATATCATATGCCCCAAAAAATGTGATTGTATTAAAATAATATGAATAATTACAAGAAAATAACTGGTTGATTGGACAACATAAGTCGACCAGTTGGTACTAAAATGCCTCAAACCTCATTAAAATTTCATGTCGCAGGCATGGGCCTTTGCAGGCCGTGCCTGGCCCTTTGCATCCATGGGTCGTGCCTAGGCCTTGGCGGGCCTGTGCCATGCCTAGGCTACGAGCCTGTACTGTGCCTAGGCTACGGGCCTCAAACATGATTCACAGCACATCGTTTCTGGCGCTGTGCCTAGGCTACGGGCCTGTGTCGTGCCTAGGCTACGGGCCTCAAACATGATTCACAGCACATCGTTTCTGGCGTGTCGGCCCGGCCCTGGCCATAACAGTACAGGCCGAATTGACCACTGTAGCGGCTGGATCGGCCCGTCCATGGACGACCCAGTCCAATTGACACCTCTAATTTGCACTCGAGTCTTTTACGTATGAATTAGTGATTGTATTTTTCTGATTTGGAATCAATTTCCTTTTAAAGAAAAAAAAATCTCAAGTGGACGCCATTGTCGTCTTCTTTTGGTCATCGCGAACGACAAATATAATTGCAAAGATAAACGTTAACGGCATACACTAAAATGGCAAACATCAGACTATGAAATTGCAAGGCAAACTAATAATATACAAACGACAATAAAATATAAACGACAACGGAATTTAAAACAACAAAAGGGTTGTTGGTGGCAGCGAAAAAGGGGAAACATGCACGACATGGTAGCTTGCAAAATTGAAACCCCTACAAAAAAAAAAAGAAGAGGAAGATGACTGTAAACACAAACAGCCACAAAAAGTAAACGATTATGAAAAGAAAATACAAATGACAACAGAAAAGTCAGATGACAACTGATCTACAAAACGATGACGAAGAGGGAAAAAAAGAACATCAAAGTGCAAACAACAGACAAAAGGACGACAAGGTTAAGAAAAAACCTACAGTTAAAAGTTTTTACAAAAAGTCACATTAAACTTTTTTCTGTTATCATAAAAATTTATTATATAAAGTCACATATGAGTTCAAATTAAAAACTCGAATTGGCGAATTAAATGAATTGCTAACTTAAGAAAACGCTGATCCACAATAGAGAGAGAAAACGACAAAAAGGGCGACAATATATCCAAAAATGAAAAATTATGTATACCATGATATTTAAAGTGTGTAACAACTTCTTGCCATGAACAAATTATCGCTCAATTTGACAATTGAATTAGACAAAAAAAAAAAAAAAAGGCCACATGCCCCTGATTTGATGTTTTCTATAACAACTTCTTTTCGTAACGCTCAATTTGACAATTGAATTAGACCACACAAAAATGGCCACACGCCCCTGATTTGATGTTTTGTATAACAATTTTTTTATATTAGTTTTTTTTTCCGAACAGATTTTGGATTTTTTTTCCTTCGATATCAGTTTTTAGGTCCGACTGTTGGTGATAAATTTATTCGGACGGGCCAAAACTGAGTTTTTGAACAACAATACTAATAGTAACGTTTTAATAAGGAAAAAGGATACAAATACTCCTTTAAGTGCATGGATCTAAATTTCGACCATTAACTCTTAATTAATATAATTTTAATTAAATAATTATATAAATTAAAATTAAAATCCATGCATTTAAAAATTCTCTTTTAAGTGAATAACTATTTGTCAGTGACATTGTCATGCTTCCAACGCAGGGCCAAACAACATTGATCAAAAACAACGCTAAGGTCAACATTTTGGTAGCATGACGAGCAATTCCACTAGTGCAATAACATGTTGCCATGTTCAAGGACTCTTTCTTTTTTGGGTTCGAGTTGATAGTTTAAGTTAAAAAATAATCTTATATAAGAGATAATGGATGCGTTTGGTATTGCTTTTCATTCCCAAAATCAGCTTCTGTTTATAGCAAAAACTGATTTTAGTATTTAGTAAATTTCCTCAAAAGTTTTTTTTTTTTGAAAAATTTACAGCTAAAATCAGAAGCAGCTTAAAGACAACTTTAACTTTTAAATTGTGTGTGTATCAACATAGTACAATTAATGAAATTTTCATAATACTCATAATATTCCTAATAAAATTTAAAATTTACAATTTTCACAATCTAAAATTCAGACTCGTAATATAATATAATATAATATAATAATACAATAATATAATATAATATAATAGTAATATTGTAATAATAATATTACAATAATATTATTACATTATATTATATTGATCTAATTATATTTAATATATTAATAATAATATAATAATTAATATAATTAATATTAATATAATCTTATAATTCTAATATTATTATATATTATAGTGTATTACACGTTATATAATATATTAATTATAATATATTAATTTAATATAATATAACAATGATTATATAATATAATATAATATATTATATTATAATATAGTTGTAATTTTTAATTATGTAATATTATAATATATTTTATGATATTGTAATTATATTAACCATGTTAATAATGTTGTTATATTCTATATCATAATTATATAATATATTATTTAGTAATAATTTTATTGTATTATTAGATATAATAATAAATATACATTATATTGTAATTATATATATTATATTATAGTATAATATAATATAGTTGTAATTTTTAAGCAATTTAATCTCATAATTTACCAAACACTATTACACTTATTTTAAAACCAACACAACTATTATAATTATAGTTTTCCAAACACTCAGCTATTTTTTGTAACTGTTTTTTCTTTCAACACAGATAAAAGCAATTTTTCTAAAATCTACAGCAATACCAAACTAAGCCAATATTCTAACAAAAAATTAAATTTAAATTTTTATAAAAAAACACTAGCAAAAAATTTAAGTTGGATTCAAATTGTGCAAAGATCAAGATAAAAATCTGTTCAAATGAAGACTGAAGAAACTGGAGATAGCCTCCTCAATGTACAAAACATGAGAGCAAAGTCGTCAGACTCTTCCTCGGTTGATTCACTAGTTTAAATTTTATTTGTTTGAATTTTTTGATTTAAACAGAAAAATTCAAACTATATTTTAAATGGTAAGTTGAATTAACATTTAAATGTGTTGTTAAAGTTTTAATTTAACCAGAGAATAAAATTTAAATTTGTGTTTAGTAAGTATAAAGAAGATTTAAATATAGTTTGAACGGTTAAACTTAAAGGGAAAGTTAAACTCTAAGATGAGCCGTTTAACTCAGTTCAAACTGAGAATATAATTCAAACTGCATCTTTACTAAACACCAATTCGAACTACATGTTTACTAACACCAATTCAAACTGTGCTTACTGTTCAAATTAAGTTAAACTGAACTAAACTAGTAAAATAAACAGAGGTAGATGCTCGGAAGAGTAGAAGACCTGGAAGAGCATAGAGATGGATAGGTAGGCGAGTATAAACGAAGGAATTAAGTACAAGTTCCCCTAAAATCTTTTAGCATACAGGAGAAAAATGGCCCAAGAATCTTTTGGCTTCTGAAGGCAGGCTCTATTTTGTAGGACGAATATGACTAGTCATGTCAATTTTGATAATTCCTGCAATTCGTTAACCCAAATTACGTCAAAGATAATGCTTTACTACATCGGGGAAAACTGTTTTTTTTTTTGGGGGCGTGATATTAAAAGCTCCGAAAAGAGGAAATGGCTCTATTGAGAAGCCAGAACTTAATCTACTAGTTCAAACACACAATGAACCAGAAAAATGTACATCCAAAACATGGATGCTTTTGCTTAACAATGGAACCCATCAAACCCTAATCCTATTTTGTACAAAGATCCAAAGCATCAACCCTTTTTTTTTCTTTTTTTTTTTAATTTATAGTTTTTTGGCTGGAACCAAGAGTATCAACTGGTAAATAGATTTTGAGACCCCCCCAGCCAGGGCAAAACCTAATCACCGGACCTACCATGATCAGACAACCACAAGAGAGAAGCAAGCACTTCTACTCAGAACCACCCTGACCTCGTCGACGTAATTCATTTTGTAATAATTCAAGGTATTCCTGCAGAAGATAAATTATAACACAGTGAACAAATGAGAAGCGCTCCACGGTCACTATTAGAAATAGTGGTAAGACCAAATATAGATGCACGTCATTTTAAATTCACCATATTTAGATTAGAAGAAAGCATACGTACGTTGGCAAGATTCTCATCGCTGCATAGCTCATCCACGAGTCCTTCGTGAACACTTTCTCCACCCCATAATCTAAATGAGTTTTCTACTAGTGCACGGAAAACATCTTCAGGTGAACTCGTGTCTTCAATCCTCTGAGCCACTGACTGAAGGTCATCCTAAAAGACGAAGAGGATAAACAAATAAACAAATGTAAAAACAGTTGGAAAGTATTTTCAATACTGGAAAAATGCTCATCACGTCACATGTAGAAATATATTGTCAACCCATGAAAACGATAAACTTCAGAAACTCAAACCAAGTACCAGCAACGTCCAGGCTCAAAAAAGAATTGTCAAAAACAAAAAAACAATTCGCAGCTAACTAGTCAGTTCCTTAAAGCCTCAATGCAAACATATGGCATTGTTTGATAATTGCAATATGACATCTTAATAGAAACTTTCCAAAATCTAATTAACAACAACTATAAAATTGAGAGCCAAAACTAAAATGTTGGGATAAATGATTGGACTAGCTTCAGATAACTTCAAAAGTAAATGTACGCACATTGCACATCACACAAAATTTTGGCAAGTTCGTGAGTAAAATCTCGCAAGCTAAAAGCGAGATTTGATGATTGCTGGTAACGTTTGCAGGTAACTATCTATACACACCTGTAAATTCTGGTCGTTATTCTCGTATGCATCTGGAATCCTTTCGCTATACTGTGGCGGAGATTGGGGCTCCGCAACTGAGAATGGCTGATGTGGAGTTGACCCAGTAGCCCCAAGGGCCCGAGATACAATAGGCATCATCTGCTGGAACATCCTTGAAAAATCCATTCCACCACCTTGGCCTCCCATTGCCGAAAACATGCTCCCGACATCCTGACCATCTACCTGTACAGCAATTTGATTTACAACATTCCTCATCTGTGGGCTTTGCGTGAATTCCTGCAACATGTTCCTCAAGGCATCTGGAGACCCCACGCCAGTTTGCTCAGAAACACCTGACAACAAACCATTCAAAGCGGGACTATGCAGAACCTGAGACATAACATTTGCCATATCAACCTGGCCAACAGATCCTTGCCCTCCTAGAGGTCCACCATCTCTGACCTGCAAACAGCAAAAGTAATTGGTCCTTGGTCTGTAGATAATCCTATAAATTGCAGAGATAGTAAGAGCTAAAAGAGACTGTAAAACCTGTTGGTTGCTTCTTGTTTGTTGATTTTGATTACTGGAAGTGCTGGAAGTTCCATTGTCACCAATTTGGGAAACTGCTTTTTGTTGCCTCGTGCGTGTCTGATTGAACAAATAACAAATTGTTATTAAAGACATCTAACAATAAATCCATGAAATTAGCAAAGTAAAGCACCCAAGCTCAATAAATCACTAATAATAGACCTATATGTAACTAACTCGAGTAGTAAACTAGTTATCTATGGAATTACAATGTCACTTTTCAGTTTTCAGACAGAAGCCACAAACCAGGAAAATGAAAATCACTTTTCCCCATAAAGCACTAAGATACTCAAATCTAGTTGTTGTTGTTATGATGTACTTTAAAAATATCTCGTAATGATTACAAACACAGTGGATCATCCACCTATTTATTCATAACACGTCAAAGCAAAACAACCATCATCAGATTATAGAATAAGACAATGGACGGCATTTAAAAAACATGTGGCCCAGTTCAATTTTGCTGACTAGTAGTTGACCATGTATAATGAGAAAACGCAGAAATATCAAGAAAAGAAATCGTATATAAACTTCCATAAAAAGTTTGATGTAATAACAGAATTTCTTCACCTTGCGTTCCAAACCTCCAAGTCCCAATCCCAGCGGAACAGCTTTGGCACCCTCATTTGTATCATGCTTCTCAGGGGATCTTGGAACATCATTTTTATGATCCTCATCTTGACACTTTTCCGGTCTTTGTATGCTTGCACTACTCGATGAACCTTTGTCCAAACATGTTAAATCC
The DNA here is from genome assembly GCF_000414095.1 of Morus notabilis. Taxonomy (NCBI): domain Eukaryota; kingdom Viridiplantae; phylum Streptophyta; class Magnoliopsida; order Rosales; family Moraceae; genus Morus; species Morus notabilis. The sequence goes on from NW_010362819.1 coordinate 282,557, forward strand.
TCTTTTGAGCCAGTGACAACTCCTGTATCCTGATAATGATCAACTTGAGTCAGCTCAGGTTAGGGATGGTTCAATAGTAAAACCATAATACATCTTATACTCAAAGAAATGGAAATAATAATTATAATACGAAAAATTCCCAGTCTAGCAAACAAATCATACCTCGCATCCCACCTGTGGTGTGCACCTAGGCAACGACACACGGGATTCCCCATCTCCACTGACTGCCAGTGTACTATGATGCTCATTCTCCACATCACGAGTAACAGGAGTAGATGAGTTCTGAACATTAGACTCTGCCTGACCTGAAAGCATAAATAATCGGCTCAAAAGCTAAGTATATGGCTACAATTAGCATATCCACAATCTTGTCTTGCTACCTGACTGAACCGTGTTATCTCGCATGCCACCAACTAAATTTCTAATTTGGGAATTAACTTCTGCTAAAAGAGAAGATAGTGAAACAGAGTCAGAAGGCGGATGTGAAGCAGATACACCTGAAACAGAACTACCTGTACCAGGTTGAGCTGCATGGGACGTAGCAACAGCAGAAGGGCGCGATGGGACAGCTGTAGCAATTATATTTCTAACAGGTATTGCTCGCGATACACCTGAATCAGTAGAACCAGTTCCGCTGGGGCGTTCTCCCTGAAGTCCATCTCCATTACTGCCCCGGGGACCAACTGCCGTAACAATTGGTGCAAGCGAGGTGCCTAAAGATGAGCAGCATTAGATAGAGTTGAATAGACACAAACAAGGTCCAATGCCAGGTCAAACAAATTTTTCTTACCTGCATGGATATGAATGTTTATATTCCTGGGGGCATTTCCTATGCCAGCAGAACCAAAGGTCATGGGATTCACTGGAGGAACAGAACTAAAGAGAGAGCTGGTTTGAAGGGGAAAAGGCTGCAATAAAAATTATCAACAAAATATTGATTACACTATCAACCTTTAGAATATTTAGAGCTAATAATAATTCTTCTTTTATTTCAATCTATTACAGAAACAGAACTTAATCCCTAAGAACAATTTCAAGTCATAAAGTTTATCTGCGATTCCGTTCCACAAGGAAACAAGCATAAGAGAAACTTAAAACAAAAACAGCTTATTCTTTTATAGTTCACAATGGGAAATACATGAATCTTTTTGAATCCACAATCAAAAGCAACATGTATCACAAACACACATGTTGGAAGTTATATCTGTGTTCAGGGAAAAAGAGAGAAATGAAGACAAGAATTTAGTAATTTTCATAATTCCCGTAATAAAATGAAAATTTGGCATTGACAAACCTGAACCATTATTGGATTAGGTCCTGAAGGGGAAATATAAACAGCAGGTCCAGCATTCACAATAGATTCTGCCTGAAAAAGAGAAGGCAACAGTTGTAAAAGACAATTACCTGTAAACTTAAAAGACAAAAAGATGGGAATAGAACATACAGGAGTCTGTCCCATTCGCAATGTGAGAAGTGTACGGCCAAGCTCTAAAAGAAGAGCGCCTAAATGTTGCATTGCAAGTCCAACGCGCAGAGACTCAGCCTGAATTTGGCCCCTTACAGTGGGATCGGAAG
>NW_010362819.1:284155-353006 GCF_000414095.1 Morus notabilis
CGGAAGATTCTCGCTCTTGCTCCAAGCGCCCTGCAATATGCTACGAGATTGCAGCAAATTACAAAACAAATCAGAAACAAGATATAAGGAGCTATTAGTCTGTTTTTAGCAAACGAGACCATAAGAATATAGCTAGATCAAATATTGTTCTCAGTGGAACAGGGTAAAAATATTAACTTCCCATATGATAGGAACAAGTCCCTATATTGCAACCAAACATTGCCGACAATAGGAACAACAAATTTTGACACTCAAGAATTCAAAAATAATGAATCAATTTGATGAAAATATGTACATTTGCTTTCTTCTAGAAAAGAAAAAACTTTTTGTTCGAGATAGAATTTAAAAAAAATTAGAAGATACAAATGTGTACTACAGCTTCCTTCAAAAGTTGAAATAAAATTTTAAAACCATGTTAGACACAAATAAAAAACGCAAAACGAAATGCTTCTGATGCATATTACAGATAACGCAGCAACGGCATGGCTGCTCAGTAGCTGTTCTGCCTGACGTAGAACAATGCTCAATGCTTCAGGTGTATGTAGCCCCTGGGCATTGGAAGGTAAGTCAACCCGTGGTCTGTCTCTGGTACTATTTGGAGATGAGTTTGGCTGATAACCTACATGACGCATAATAAGTAATGTTGCACAATTACTTTTAAGAAAAAAGTTACAAGATAATAATTTTGGTCTTCACCATTTTGGGACAATGCCTGATCCATGCGATTCATAAACTCAGAAATAGTAGTCAAAGAGCCTGGAATTGGCTGAAAAGGAGACGATAAGGAAGATGTGAATCACAGTCTCAGTTAACTGCATGATGCAATTACACATTACCAAGTGTAATACCGTATTTAGAGAAGGAATGGGTACTGCCGTAGTAGCAGGAGGAATTTGCAGAAGTTGGGGCAAAGATTGAAATGGTTGGCTAGGAAATGCCTGTCCGGACTGTGCCTGATTTCCTGCTTGGCTCTGACCACCAACATTACCATGAACCCCTGCTCCATTTCCTTGAGGAGAGGTGCTGGGATTAATTGACTGTAGACAACACGAAAAGTTAAGAGCAAAATAGCTACAGAGGGCAAACTCATCTATCCCATTCCGAGATCCAGTTGCTGTAAATCCTTAAGGGAATAACAACCAGCGGAAAAAAGAAAACAAAAGGCAAAAAATTACAAAGCCAATGACTCAATATTTTACCCTCAAAACAAGGTAATGCAGTCAATAAGCATAGGAGAAAAAGGCCAGAATAAGCTTCTTAGCATTCAGCATCTCAATAAAGAATAACAGACATGCTTACAGCACTCCAATAAACAGCAACAAACATGGAAAGATAAAAGAAAAAAAAAACTTGGAGATGCAGGAGAATTAATCTTAAACTGTAACTTAATTGGGAAAAAAGGGAAAAAATAAGTAAAAAGGAAAAAGTAAGTGGACGTTTGGTTCATGGGTTCAGAACCATAATTCATAACCATTTTCGGTTTACGTATGTTTTTTGTGCGAGAAAACACTGTAGCGAGCCACGAATCATGATTCGAACTATGGTACGAATCCTCATACCAAACACCCCATAATACATTTTGCGTGTTGTAACTTCACCAGTTGACAAGATGACACACAGAAAATGATCAACATATACATATGAGGGTTACTTCAAGAACATTTTTCACTTACCGAACTATTAGACTGCATACCACCAATAACGTTAGCCATTGGCTGGCCGCCAATACCAATAGAATTGAGAACTGCCCCAATAACCTACAAGAACAGTGGCATCTCATTATGGGCTTCCGGACCTCTGGAAATACCAATAAAACCCATTGGGAAGAGAAGTTAAAACTCAAATACAGCAACAAGAAAAGGTACCAACCCGAGTTAGATCAGGAACGCCGCCTTCACCTTGATCACCGACATTGAATGTCCCAAGAACCACACTATGTGAAATTTGCCCCACACGACCACGTGGGGCACCAGCACTAGGATCATTTACTGCCAAATCATAAAAACACAAGTTACACTTACAACCAAGAACTAACATCATCGAAAAAATTTAGTAACCTGATATGCTAATGCCACAATAACAGCAGAATCAGTACCTCGGTTACCATTATTTCCAGTAGTTTCACCAGCGCTTGTACCAGATGAATCTTGTGACTGTGCTTGCTGTCTAACAACTAAATGCAATGTGTGCCCATTTTCCACATCTATGATCAGTTAAGGGATTACATGCAGCGATAAACAAAGAAATGGGCGGGACATGTATGATATTAACCAGGAGAGGAATAATAGGTAGAGTAGCATACACAAAATAAATAAATAAAAAGTACGAATACCCACACAGACGAAACTAAGGTGTGAGTTTACAGACAAAATGGCACAAGTTACAAGTCTATATGATATGACCGATATCAGAACTGTTATAATTGCTAACAAGTAGAAGAGAAATATGATCGAGATTAATTCTATGTAACGTCATAATATCATTTTTTAGTTTCCTACCGCATGAGAAATGAAAAAAGAAATCATGATATGGCAGGATACGGTACTCAGAAAGGTGATGATCGTCCTTTAAGACCTTTCCTCTGAAGATCAGTCGTTGCTGACCAACTGGTACACCAATTTCATTAGCTATTTTCTCCTTGAACAACGAAACGGGCATCTGAAAAATTTATATACGTGACAGAATGAATTATAAATGAGCCTCAACTGGTTAGTTCGTGTTCAAATAGCATGAAACAAAATTTATAGAAATTTAGAAGTTTCAAATCAAACCTATCCTATTAAAACAAGTGGTATTTAGAAGTTTCAATTCGCAAATCAAACCTATCCTATTAAAACAAGTTCCTACCACAACAAGATTTAAACTACGAACAAAGATATTTCTTACATTTTTATCAACTTGGAAACTGTAAATCTGCGAATCCAGTGTCTTGATATTGAGCAGGACATTTGAATCTGAACTATCCATGGAAGAAACATTGCCAGTACTGGAGCCTTCGCCGGAGTGCTGATCCGCCATGGCTTTTGTGATTGTACTTAAAAATGCTGAAAATTTCATAAAAGCACGCCCAATCAACTCCATCACAGATTTCTAGGGTTTTCAAGTAAAAAACTCAATGAAATCTGAAATTCATTTAAGATTTTGAAATCTTCCAAGTTAACAATTAACATTATGAAAATAAGCATTCCATCGATTTTACCAAACAGTAACCTCAATCCAGCTAAAATTTCAAATGAAAATAAAATTTTACATTGAAGAACTCAAAATCTCAAAACCAGAATAAATCAAAATCGACATTGGTATTCATGATCGTGTAAGAACGAAAAGTGAATCGAGACAATGGAAACTAACCTTGAGAGCTCGAAATCATCGGAAGAGACTAAGAGGCGTATTGGATATTGGATTAGATTTTTGATCGTTGAAAATGGGAAATGAAAATAGGAAATGAAGAGTGTAAAAGATAAGAGAGCGTAAAGCGAAAGAGTACGAGGCTTTTCTTTTGGTTTGCAAATCGCAAGGGTTCGACCGCCAGAACACGCATAGAACCGGGACAGACGCTTTTGCCCTTTTTTTTTTTTATTTCCGATTCCAGAATGTCCGGTTTACTTCAAAGCTTTTTTTTTTTTTTTTTTCGAAATTGTATTAAATAACAAATTTTTGAAACTAAAATAAGGCTTTGTCTCGTATTATTATTTTATTTTTTCTCATATAAATTTAAATTTAATTTTTTTATTACAGTATATTTTTTTCACATATACAATTTAAGTTTTGATTTAAATTATGTAAATGAACACACTATATATAAATAAAAAATTTTAAAACTATTTAAAATAAACAACAATTTATTGAGTAAATGTGTCATTTATGATTGGTAAAAAAAATTATTTAAGTGGAGAAAAAGTCTTTTTAATAATCGTAAAAAGAAATATATAAAAAATATTTTTACTAATTATAAGTAAAATATTTATGCAATAAACTATTATTTTATTTTAAATAGTTTTAAAATCTGATATTTACTTAATTTAATTTGATAAATCTATTATCTACTACATTCTTCTTTTTTTAATAAATTTTTTCTTATTCTTTGATTTTTTTTCCTTTTAGGATTTCATAATTGTACAGTATTAACAATTTATTTTTATATACTAAAAATAAATTTTTAGAAATTATCATCTTACTATTTTTTTTTCAAGTATTATGTAAATATCTTATGTTAATGGAGAAGTAGTTTTATAAATTCTATCCGCGTTTCAAAGTTTTGATTTTACCTTACTATTGTTTTGATTTTTATCTTACTATTGTTTTTATTTTTTTTAGGAATAAAGGTTTTAATTGTCTATTAATAAACAAAAACATTAGGGAAAAAGTAGAAGGAATTTCAAAGTAAAAATAAAATATCATGTTTTTTAGGAATAAAGGTTTTAATTGTCTATTAATAAACAAAAACATTAGGGAAAAAGTTGAAGGAATTTCAAAGTAAAAATAAAATATCATGTTTTTAGGAATAAAGGTTTTAATTGTCTATTAATAAACAAAAACATTAGGGAAAAAGTTGAAGGAATTTCAAAGTAAAAATAAAATATCATGTTCTTTAATATAAAACAACATAGAGCTGAATATAAAACAAACTTTTTTTTTTGCTGACTGCATATGAAACAAACTTTAGTCAAAGTTATAATGTTAGCCTAATTTTGTAGTCGAAAAACAAAACCTTAACCTTCAATTGGGCAGTTCCTTAGACAATAAACTCATTGCAATTCAGAACAAATGGCGCAAGAAAAGAGAAAGTAAAGACATCGATCTGAAGTAAACGACCAAATTCATGGACGGAACAGAAAAAAATTATGCCTAAACAAATAGAGAAGAAAAAATTAAGAAATCCAAAAATCATATGAGTGCAAGAATGAACAGAAAATCCAAACCCAAAAAACCATGAAAGCTGAAGACGAAGAGAACAAACAGCGCAAAGAAAGACAATATAAAGACATCAATCTAAAGTAAACGACAAAATTCATGGACGAAACATAAAAAGAAAAAAAATTCTCTTTGAAAGCAAATGAGAAAGCCAACCAAAGTAAATATATATATATATATATATATATCTATATATAAAAAAAATAGGAAAACAAATGCAGGGAAGAAAGAAAGAGGAAAGAAGATAGCCAAAAATATGAAGACAGAAAAAAGAGACGGTGGGAAAAAAAAATTTCTTCAAAAACAACGAAATTACCAAAGCCGCATAAATTAAACAATAAAATGAAAAGGCAGCAAAAGACAAAATAGTCCGTACACAAACAAAAGGGTAAAATAGAAAATATACTATTCATAGCACTGTAGCATGAACAGTGAAACCTTTCCTTCTTTTTGTATATGTATAATATATATATATATATATATAAAAGAACGCTTAAGACTCTAGCTTTTATTTTGTATTCAAAAAACAAAACCCTAACCTTCAATTGGGTAGTCCCTTAGATAATAAACCCATAACAGTTATTTTAGACTAATATATCCACACACACACACACAAAACTTAAGACTTCACCTTCTATCTTGTAGTTAAAAAAACAAAACTCTTAACTTTCAATCAGGCAGTTACTTAATAGACGTTTGGTTTATGAATTCAGAATCATTCTCGGTTTACGTATATTTTTTGTGAGAGAAAATACTGTAGCGAACCATGAACCATTATTCAAATCATGACATGAATCTAGCAACCAACTATATATCCACAAAAAAAGAACTCTAACTTCTATTTTGTTAGCGAAAAACAAAGCCCTAACCTTCAATTGAGCAGTTCCTTAGACAATAAATCCAAGGCAGTTCTTATATATAAAAAAACTTTTAATGAACGCGTTTAGAACTCGTTCCAAAATGATTTTATTTTTTGTATGAAAACGTTTTCAATTTGAGACAGAAATCATTTTTAAAAATGTATTTGGTAGTTTTATCAAGAGATTGTTTTCAGTATAAAAAATCGATTAATGTCTCTCTCTCTCTCTGCTCGAGAGAGGAGAAAACGAAAATAAAAAATGAAAAACAACTAAAAGTCATTTTTTATTTCTCTCTCATTTTAGACTAAATTAAAAAATCGTTTTTATTTTACTTTTTGTCTTTATTACACCAAACACTATTTTAGAAACGTTTTCATTTTTTCTTTCTCAAAAAATATAAAAAATAAAAACATGATTAATTCTAAACATGGCCAAGACTCTAGCTTCTATCTCATACGCTCATGCTCATTAAAACTAAAAATTAAGCCATAGACTACACATCCTCATAGTTTGGAGACGCTCGAGGGGTGAAGTACGAGGACGAGAACGGATGTGATGAGGAGTTTTCTAGGGGCTTCAGTGCATAATGCTCGTTCTCCACTTCCTCAAGTTCAAGGTCGCCGGAGTTGACGGTAATCTTCAGCTCAGGTGGCGATGGGAGTTCTCCAGGAGGTGAGCTGGCGACGACGGGAGTTCTCCAGGAGGTGAGCTGGTGGCAACGGGGAGTTCTCCGGAAGGTTCAGTGCACGTTGCTCGTTCTACACGTCTACAAGCTCAGGGCCGCCGGAGTTGATGGTAATCTTTAGCTCAAGAGGCGATGGGGAGTTCTCCGTCATAGAGCTGGCGGCGGCGGGGAGTTCTCTAGTAGGTGAGCTGGCGGCGGTGGGAAGTGCTTTAGGAGGTGAGCTGGCGGTGGCGGGGATTCTCCACGTTTTCAGCCTCAAGACCATCAGAGTTGATGGGGTTCATTGGGATCTGGGAGTCGCCCCCATCAGCCTTAATGCTAATTATAATAGCTTTATAATATAGCATTTATACAGCCAAGATATGGAGAATGCAATGACATTTGTCGTGGTTAAAAATCTCAAATACTGCTAAAATTCTGGGTCGTTCTTTTACAACGAAACTCAAAAAAAGTTTGAACTCAAATTACAACTTTATTTAAGTTTATGTTCTTTTATAAAATTTGAATTTGAATTCGAGTTTGAACTCGAGTTTGAACTTGAGTTTGGGGCTAAACTTGAGTTCAAATTTCTCTTTTAACTCGAGTTCATAAACTCGAACTCAAGTTAATGAACAATATTTTTTTTATTCTTAAAAATATCATAACTTTTTCGTTTTAATTCTGATTGAGATGATTTTTTTTTATACATTTACAATGAAAAGACGAATAAAACTTTACCTATATACCTTATTAAAATTTTTTATCACCATTAAATATTTATTAAAATACTATCTAAATATAAATTTAAGTTTTGACCCACTTAAACACAAACTTAAAAAGATTCTCAATTCAAATCATAATTTAAATGTGCACATTCAAACACAAACTCAAATTATAACTTCAACTCAAATTATAACTCAAACTCAACTCAAGATTATTACTCAAATTATCATAACTCAAAAATGTAAAAGAATAACCCCTCTTTTTCGCTAAAAGTAAAAGAACAAATTGTCCCTAATAGTAAAAAAAAGAAAATTATTTTTTAGTGATGACATTATGATACTCATAGCTAAAAAGACGTAAACAAACAAAAGAAAATTTCTTTATACTTGAAAATTTAGCTAAATTATAAAACTCATCGCTAAAAATTTTTTTGCTAAAAACTTTTTTGTTATAGTGATGATAGACGTGTATTTTTATTTTTATTTTTATTTTGTTTTATTTTGATAAATGACAATTACCGGTTGAAACATATTCGAGGCTACATAATCGTGGCTCTTGTTGACACGTGTCGTTACATGAAAATTTGCCATCTAATGAGTCAAACCTTGCTAGCACAAAATGAGATTGGCATTATACTCTTACGAATAAGGTACTATGAAAATTTAAGTGTTGAGGTATTGAAAAATAAAGAAAAATATCACCTTATAATTATATTATAATTACCAAAATAAGTTATAAATTTATAATTTTAATTTAATTTAAAGGTATACATTTGATAAGATAAAAAATTAAAAGTATAAATTTTGAATAAATTCAAAATACATAGTACAAAAATATGAATATCTCTTTTATCATTTGAACTTGTTTTGGGATACTTAAAGTATCAAGATGAATTTTAAAATATACACTCAAGAATCATGTCATAAGATGTGGCATGGTGTGATTGACTATAACAAATACCTATGGGACCCACTCTAGTGCGATTAGACTAATAATATAAAATGTCTTACCAATAAGATACCATAAGAATTAGCCTAAAATAAGAAAATCATCAAAATATCATTGTGAAACATTATTCAAATATTAGATTGAATTAATCTTACACATAAAAAATGTATGCCACTTCAATAATTTTCATTAAGTCTCCTTATAGTTTTTTATAATATTTAATTGTTCTTCTAATGACATGGTATGCATTACTTAGTAATTTAAAAATTGACATCGACCTTATTTTTTCTTTTAGTTTAGTTGATTTCAAAATTTTAAATACATAGAAACCATTGATTTTAGAGAAAAGTCAAAATAAAAATGGAGAATACAGAGTGAGAGGAGTGATTGTTTTCCCATAATTATGAGTTTTTAGTTTTTACAATAGCTCCTTGTCATTTTTATACATAATTAGTTGAAACTACACGCATAAGCGCGTGAGATTTTATTGGTAAAAATATAAAACATCTTTATTAGGATCTCATTTAGAAAAATAAAAATGGTTTAATAAGACAAAAGGATAAGAATAAAAAAAAAAGAGAAAAGAAAAAAATAATAAAAATAAAAAAACTCCTTAACAAAACGTTTTATTAAGAGAACGTGATTTAAAAAAATAGATAGAGATATGAAAATAAATTATTTAAACAAAGAATTAAAAAGAAGTATATTTATGAGGGTCAATTTAGAAAAAAAATAAAAAATGAAAAATGTATAATAGGATAAAAAAATAAGAATTAAAAAGGTTTGATGAGAAAAATAAAGAGTACGAAAAAAAAGGATGATATTTTATAAAAATAAAAGGAAAGCAAGAAAGAAATAAAGACGAAAAAAGAAAAAGCCAATGAAATGGGAGGCAACAAAACACCCTTGAAAAAACGGACGGATGAAAATGGCGATTGTCCTTTTCTGTTATCGTTGAATTTGGAAAATAACGTGCGCGTTTGGAATCCATTCTAAAATGATTTTATTTTTTATATGAAAACAAAAATGAAAACATTTTCAATCTCAGGAAGGAATCATTTCTGAAAATGCGATTAATAGTTTTATTCAGAGATTTTTTTTAGTATAAAAAAAATTGAAACTCCATTTAGTTTTATATTTTTGAAAAAATGTAATAATACTTTAAATAATATACTAAATAATTAATACAATCCTCAATCAATTGCTTAGTAATTAAACTCCTCAAGCATGCCTCCTACAAATAAGTTTTTTTTAGTACATTACAAATATATGGTAAAAAAAATATTGTCAAAATAGTTTCAAAAATCGAGAGAGTTTCTCATGTAATTTACATGTAAATAAGGAATATCAAAGTTTTAATACAAGCAATACGACCGCCGATCAATAGCAAAAATTTCCTTCATAATCACAGACTGAGTATAGAGGAAATCAATAACAGAAAAAATAAACAAAAATTTCTTTCATTATCACATACCAAATCAGATCTATGGGTTAGGAGAAATTATGAACAAATGATCCAAAAATCAGAAAAAAGAACCAACTAAACACCTGGAGGAGGGCCATACCTCGATTGATTTGGAGGAGGAGGGCCAGATATTCACCGATTAAGAAAAAACCTTCCACAGTTGGACGATCAGATCATGTGAGGAGAAGAGATGAGGAGATCAGATAAGGTGATTTGGATTTAAGATGAGAGGAGATGAGCTCAGAACAACGAATGTGGAGAGAAGGTGAGAGGGAGATCGGTGATTTCGGAGAGGAGTCAAAGGAAATAGGGAGGAGAAAATGAAAATGATAAAAATTCATTTTCAGAAATTTGAGATAAAAGAAGAAATGAAAATGGGTGTTTTCAGTTTTATTTTTTAGAAAATGGGTCTCCAAACGTGATCTTCAGAACGTTTTCCGTTTTTGCTCCTAAAAAAAACGTGAAAAATGTTTTTAAAAATGAAAACAAACGCGCCGAACATGTCCGTCAATAAGTTTTGTATGTGAGTTTCATAGCTGCGTGGACATAAATATGAGATATCGTTCATATTTTAAAGGATTATTTTTATAAATACTCCTGAAATATGTATTATGTTTCAAAATGCCCTCTAATTTTTCAAAACGATTTAAAACACCACTGATGTATAAAAAAAGGATAAAGTTACCCTTTTTGTTCACTTATGTCTGTAAACTTTAACAATTTTGCTGAGTAGCAGGTTATTTAGAGATAATTAGAGACAATAATTTCTAATTAACTTATAAAAATGTTTAAATATTAAAACTCATAAGGAAAAAAGAAAGTCCTAAAAGTTCTAAAGTTTGTAACCGATTTTCTTCTGTTGGGTGTATAGTAGAGACAACAAGCATGGAAACTCACGACGGTAGGGGCTAGCTTGTGGTGGGGTGAGCTCACAACAGTGAAGATTGTACGCGGCTTAGGTTCACAACGGCGCATAGAGGCTAATGATGGGAGCTCCATATCGCGATGACCTAGGCTTACAACAGGAGGTTGGTTTGCAATTGGTTGAGTTCACGATGACGGGTGGGTTTGCGATTGCGAGCTCATAATCACGGCGGCTTAGACTGTGCAATGGGATGGCTTGCTCGTGAGGGGGGTGGATTTGAAGGGGTTGGTTGGATTTTATTTTTTTTTTCCTTTTCTCCTTTGAATTGCCCTGACAAGATTGGGTTGGCTGTCATTTGTGCAAGGTAAGTGCTTGGGTTGGTTGTGATTGGTCGTGTTTGCAAGGTAAGTGTTATTTTATGGATTTGTTTTTTGGTATGAGCATTCGCAGAGGTAATCCCATGTACTAGAGGTAAAATTGCTTTGAGTTTATCTGGGTACACTAGGGTCTTGAAATGAGAGATAGTTCTACATGGTATTATGGACAAAAAACATAATTCTCAATGGAATGAGAAGCTTTTTTTTTTTTCCAAGCATAATTGGTTTGAGAAGAAGCAAAATATTTTTCTCTTGAAATTATGGTGTTCTTTTGATCTTGGTATTTTTTTCAGATGTTTTTCTCTTGAAATTTCAGTGTTCTTTTGATTTGGATTTTTTTTTTTTCAAAAGTGTTGAATATCTGGTTTTGCCAAGGGAACTCATGAACAAGATGCGAACCATGTTTAAAAAATGGTGATATTTTTATAAGTTAATTAGAAATTAATATCTCTAATTATCGTCACATGAGTAAAACTGTTAAAGTTTATAAATAGAACATAAGGGTTTTTTATACATTAAGAGTTGTTTGGAATTATTTTGAAAAATTAGGGATATTTTAAAATAAAATACATATTCGAAAGGTACTTACGAAGTGTTTAAGAAAATAATCTTATTTTAAACAATGAGGTTTCTTTTCAAACCACGTGTCATCTTTGTTCAAACTGTCGTGTTTTCTCTTGGAAAACCGCATGTTAACAATAAATGACGTGCCGTTCATACATGCCTTAATGCATATAAACGATAAGTTGTTTTATTCACCGAAAGCTGTCGTTATTCTTGTATTTCATATAGACCGCATGTTATTTTTTTCTTTTTTTTTAAACTAAAAATAAATAAATTATTAAGCCTGTTTTTTGTTCTTTCAAAACGGCACTTTCTTAATATATATATAAATATAAACTTGGACCGCAACACTTTTCTGGTACTGAATGCTGTCATTATTATTTGTGCTTCTTCTCCTTCTTTTCCCTTATAGAATTATTTGTTCTTACAAGTTAGAACGTCAGAACAAGTGCCTTTTCATACTTCAAAACGACACGTCATAAGAATATATATATATATATATATATATAAAGATACATTACGGCGTTCACTTCACTAATTTGAGTTTATAATTTGAGTTGAGATGTGATTTTATATGAGAATTTTTTACTGTAACAAAAAAGTTAAATATGACTGTTTTTGAGAACTTTTTACTATAATAAAATTTAAATTCTAAATTTAAATCGGTAAAATAAACGAGATTATATCGTGTAAAAATTTCAAAATAAATACATAGAAGAAGAAACAGGCACTGATGAGTGATGATATGCTATTTCAACTCCCCACGTAAGATAGGCTACATACTTGTGACTCCGCAATCGTTAGTCAATGGCTTAAATCATTTGACTCGCTGTCTCATCTGTACCGCATCGCATCTCATAGGCGTCCTTGTCGTTTTCCCCTTTTTTTTAAGAGTCCTTGTCGTTTCTCTTGTTCCAATATGATTCTTTCCTCATATTCTTCTTTTGTTTTCTTCTTGGGACAGCTAAATTAATATATCATCCCAGAACAATGTAAAGCTGAAGCTCACCTAATATCAAACGATTCAACCTCATTTATTTTATTGATTTAATTTTAAAATTTAAGTTTTATTATAATAAAAAATTTTCAGAAACAATCACATTTAATTTTATTATTATAATAAAAAAATTATTACATAAAATCACATCTTAACTCAAATTAATAAATTAAATGAGTCTTTAATTAGTAACATGTTAGAGTCGTTATTAGATATCATTTTCATATTTGATAGGATATTTCGAAAAATTTTCAAAAAAAAAAGGATAGGGTGTTTAGAAAGGTCTACACCAACTAGTACTTGACAATGTAGATAATCTAGACGAATTGGAAATTATTTAGTACGATTTGCAGTTAAGGCACATGATTCCTGGTTGGTGCATGGAATCTTTTCTTGTCCACTCAAACGAAAAACGTTAAAGTCGCTGACTGATCAACCCTGTTAATTTACTTTTACCATGTTGGGCTTTTGTCAACTCTTAAGAAACGACAGTTGTTGACAAAAATTTATATTTGAATAATTTTAATAAATACTTTTTAAAAATGTTTATGTCAAAATTTTTACTCTTTATTTTTTATTTATAACTTCTTACAATCTCTGATTCACTCCGACATGACACAGCAACAACCGACTTTTTTTTTTTTTTTTTCATGTATTAGGGCCCGTTTAGTTCGTTGATTTGAGTTTTTAATTCGAGTTGAGATGTGATTTTATGTGAGAGCTTTTTACTGTAATAAAAAAATGAAATGTAATTATTTGTTAGAGTTTTTTACTGTAATAAAATTTAAATTTTAAATTTAAATAAGCGAAATGAACGGGACCTAGATATACGAAGATGACAACAATATGACAACAACCAATTTACCAAATTTCAAATGCCTAGATCACAAAACGACATGACTGTTTTTGAGAACTTTTTATTATAATAAAATTTAAATTCTAAATTTAAATCGGTAAAATAAACGAGATTCTAAGTGAATGGGCGGCTGAGATTTAGGATTATTAGATCATTAGCTGATATTAATCAGGGTATTTTTGTCTTTTTCACGTTTAAATTTAACAGAATTAAAAACAGGGGATGTTGATGTGATTAGTTTTAATCAAGGGGTGTGTCTCTATCATTTTATAAAAATACAAGAGGTGTAGTGTAATAAGCCAATATTTTTTATATTATATTTTTATAGTGCATTTAATTCTTGTTCCAATATGATTCTTTCCTCATATTCTTCTTTTGTTTTCTTCTTGGGACAGCTAAATTAATATATCATCCCAGAACAATGTAAAGCTGAAGCTCACCTAATATCGAACGATTCAACCTGATTTAATTTTAAAATTTAAGTTTTATTATAATAAAAAATTTTTAGAAATAATCACATTTAATTTTATTATTATAATAAAAAAATTATTACATAAAATCACATCTTAACTCAAATTAATAAATTAAATGAGTCTTTAATTAGTAACATGTTAGAGTCGTTATTAGATATCATTTTCATATTTGATAGGATATTTCGAAAAATTTTCAAAAAAAAAAGGATAGGGTGTTTAGAAAGGTCTACACCAACTAGTACTTGACAATGTAGATAATCTAGACGAATTGGAAATTATTTAGTACGATTTGCAGTTAAGGCACATGATTCCTGGTTGGTGCATGGAATCTTTTCTTGTCCACTCAAACGAAAAACGTTAAAGTCGCTGACTGATCAACCCTGTTAATTTACTTTTACCATGTTGGGCTTTTGTCAACTCTTAAGAAACGACAGTTGTTGACAAAAATTTATATTTGAATAATTTTAATAAATACTTTTTAAAAATGTTTATGTCAAAATTTTTACTCTTTATTTTTTATTTATAACTTCTTACAATCTCTGATTCACTCCGACATGACACAGCAACAACCGACTTTTTTTTTTTTTTTTTTCATTTATTAGGGCCCGTTTAGTTCGTTGATTTGAGTTTTTAATTCGAGTTGAGATGTGATTTTATGTGAGAGCTTTTTACTGTAATAAAAAAATTAAATGTGATTATTTGTTAGAGTTTTTTACTGTAATAAAATTTGAATTTTAAATTTAAATAAGCGAAATGAACGGGACCTAGATATACGAAGATGACAACAAGATGACAACAACCAATTTACCAAATTTCAAATGCCTAGATCACAAAACGACGTAACAGCTTTTTTTCTTGTCGTTTTCTGGTAACAGTAAAAGAAAGGGCATTTAAAAAAAAAAAATCAATTTCAAAAGAGTGAGAAAGGGAGACGAAAGGTGATGGGCTTTTGTTTGGCTCCCAAATGAATCCTGACCACAAAATAGAAATAGCCTTCCGATGCGACGGTTTGGGGAGTGGACATCGAAGTGGCAAAAAATGATTCGGTTTCTAGTTTCGGCAGTGGTTTTAAAAGGTAAAACCTAACCACCAACAATTTCACAATGCAACATCTTAAAAGATGACGGTCAACGGTCACTGTCAGGCATCCAAAGTTGCTGGATCGGCTACTATGAGCATTTTAATAAATCTGCCACAAAAAAAACGACTTGAAGATGTCTACGAAGAGAGAGAGTAATCAAGAGACTGATCAGTGTCAGACTCTTCTTCTTGATCAGCTCTGCGCTTATGGAGGAGAAGAAATCATCAAGTCATGAAACCGCAGGGAAGCCTATTCGATGCAGAGGTATATATACATACATACATACATATATATATATATACACACTATATATACATTTATTAAAGAGATTTCTGAAAGTCTTTTTGTTCTGTTTGAAGAGTCTGAAACTGATGAATTTCGCATTTGTAGCTGCGATTAGTCGTGTAGCTGGTGAGCCACTGGTGATTGAGGAGATCTTTGTGGCTCCGCCGATGCCTCGCGAAGTTCGGATTCGAATTATCTGCACCTCTCTCTGTCATAGCGATGTCACTTTCTGGAAAATGAAGGTTTGTTTTCATCTCCATTTTAATTACCAAATATATATATATATATATATAGTATTTTAAATTACGATTTCGTCACTTATATATAGTATTCTTGGGAATAATAAGGAAAGATTAAAACTTATCAGTTTTGTTTAATATTGTTAAAGGACTTCCCTGGAGTTTTTCCAAGAATCCTCGGTCACGAAGCTATAGGGTAAGAAGTCAAAGTTACCGTTGACTTTTCATCAACATTACCCAGAATTAACGCTTGATTATTATTATTTTTATTTTTATTTTTTAAATGTAGGATTGTGGAGAGTGTAGGAGAAGGTGTAGATGAGGTAACAGAAGGAGACACAGTGATCCCAATTTTCTTGCCAGATTGCAGGGAATGCGCAGATTGCAAATCGAAGAAGAGCAACCTCTGTTCCAAACTCCCTTTCAAGGTCTCTCCTTTTATGCCTAGACATGATCAGACCACCAGATTCATTGACCTCAATGGACATCCTATATACCATTTTCTTTCCGTTTCAAGCTTTTCCGAGTATACGGTTGTAGACATTGCCCACTTGACCAAAGTCGATCCTACTATCCCTCCGAACCGGGCCTGTCTCCTTAGTTGTGGGATATCAACAGGTAAGTTTTTTTTATTTTTTTTTATTTTTAATTTCTATGTTCATAAGTTTTGGAAACACATTTTTACCATATACTGAGATTTTAGGGGTCGGTGCTGCTTGGAGATCTGCTGATGTGGAGGCAGGATCTACTGTTGCTATATTTGGATTGGGGTCGATTGGATTAGCTGTATGATTTTTATTTTTTTTTTCTTGAAAAGTTTTTTTGTCCCTTCCTTGATTTTGGTTCTGATTTATGGGCCATTGGAGAAGCTTTTATATGTATTGGTTGGGTTTATAGGTTGCAGAGGGAGCAAGACTATGTGGAGCTACTAGAATTATTGGTGTTGACGTGAACCCTGATAAATTTGAAGTTGGTACGTAGAGTTTCATGAAAAATAACGTGATTTTGCCTTTCCATTAAAGTAAATAAATAGCTTTGGATCTTTTTCTTTTTATTTTATTATTATTTTTTAAATCTATGATGTAGCACCGTTGCCTTTGTATCAAAAGTTTGTTTATAATGGATCAGTGATCTTAACTATTGTTATTATTATTATTATTGCCCTTTTAACAGGAAAAAAGTTTGGAGTGACAGACTTTGTCAATGGAGCAAACTCCGGGGACAAATCTGTGAGCCAGGTTTTTTCTCTCAATAAACTATGTTGTGAACTTAGTGGCAAAATGTTCACTTTTCATTGTTTGTTATTGTAATTTAATCCACTATCAAGAAAGGTGTACTACTGTTGGTTGATAAAATATTTGTTATGTGATAGAGTTACTTTTGTTGTTATTATTATTATTATTATTATTATTATTATTATTATTATTATTTTTGTTTTTTAAGGTTGCTTTCTGGTTGTAGGTGATCAATGAGATGACTGGTGGGGGTGCAGACTATTGCTTCGAGTGCGTTGGGCGCGCGTCCTTGGTGCAAGAAGCTTATGCTTGCTGTCGAAAGGTCTCTCTCTTAATTCAAACATAATAACTCTTAACAAAAGTCTCCTTGGATATTTCTATCTAACTTGCATATTTCTTTTGATGATTTTCCTTGTATTAAAGAGATCCTCTAAATTTTGGTTTCTGGTAGAAAAAGATGAAGATTCTCACGAAAATGACAGAAAATGAACTAGATTGTTTTGAGAATTTGGGCAAAAACTCTTCCAACCTTGGAGTGAATTCTGAGTGTGTGGCTTTAGGCCTCGTTCAGTTCGCAGATTCGAGTTTTTAATTCGAGTTGAGATGTGATTTTATGTGAGTTTTTTACTGTAGCAGAAAAAAATTAGATGTAACTTTTTGTGAGAGTTTTTAACTGTAACAAAATTAGAATTGAAAACTCGAATTAGTAAAATGAACGAGACCACAGCAATTTTGTAACTAATTCTAACAGAGTCCCACAATTCTCGGCCATATAACTAATTTTGCTAACAACCTAAGTGACTAGCTATTGATTACAATGCTGATACATTTAATTTTGAATGCACTCATCTTCGTACTGGCTTTTTTCATATCATATGTGATAAGCCTCCTGTGTGTTTTACCTATGTGCGGAGGAGAGTTTGGGAGAGGGATATGGCAGGCGCAGGGGTTGGCAGTGGGGATGCGAGTCAGGGAGGAAATTCTCAAAGGGAAGATGAGCTGGCAAATCCAGAGGTTGAGCTGGCAAATCCGGAGGGAGGTTTAGAAGCGGATGGCTAGTAGTTAGTCGGTTAGGCTGGGTTGTTAAGGGAAGTTAGTTACTGGAAATAGGAATAGTATAAATAGTTTAGATAAGGCATGAGAGGGATTCATTCGAACATACTCAGAGCTTCTTAGACAAGTTTGGATTGGGAGTGCAAGGGGTCACTCGAATACCCCCATACCCAAACCTGTGATTTTGTAATTTCCGCAATTAATACTAGTGTTCAAGCCTGTGATTCGACCTGTTTGAGCATTAATCTTGTGTCTTCTTGCCTTAAATTGTTTTACGTTTTCTACGGGTTTATCAATTGGTATCAGAGCACTTTTCTGGGATGATGAGGAAGACTGACGATTGAGATAAGGAAAGATCGGAGGGAAGTAGGGAAGAATTGTTGAAGGAGGTGGAATCGATGCGTGAGGATGTTGGGAAAATACCTCGATTGGAGCAAGGGCTTGAGTTGTTGTTGACAAGGATGGACGAGTTATTGAAGTAGCGGGGTTCTGCAGATCGGGAGACGCCGGAGACGGAAAACGGAATTCCGGTGGAGCAACCAGCACCAACGGCGGAAACGGAAGAAAGACCGGAAGAATGGCGAGAGGGAGGAGCTCGCGCGGAATTTCGTACTCGAAGGGTGGAGATGCCGGTTTTCGATGGTGAAAATCCAGATGGATGGATTTTTAGGGCATAAAGATATTTCTCCATGAATAGGCTGTCGGAGATGGAAAAATTGGACGTGGCGGTGGTGAGTCTGGAAGGAGAAGCCCTAGCCTGGATCCAGTGGGAAGATCGTAGGCGGGAGATCCGAGATTGGGCAGAGATGAAACAAATGGTGTTGGAGCGTTTTCGTTTGATGTAAGAAGGAACTCTTTGTGAAAAGTTCTTGTCGCTGCGTCAGGAGACTACGGTGAGGGAGTACCGCCGGCAGTTCGAGACCTTGGCCGCGCCATTAACGGAGATTTCAGAGCAAGTTTTGGAGAGTGCGTTCGTGAATGGCTTGAAACTGGAGGTGAGGGCTGAGATTCGTATGTTGAAACCCAACGGTTTGGGCCGAATAATGGAATTCGCCCAACGGGTGGAGGAGCGTAACCACTTGGTACGCGGGCCCAAGGCCCAAACGTCTCCAGTGAGTTCGTGGAATAAGGGAGGCCCTTTCTCGTATGGGTTTGGGCTGAGGAGTAGTCCAACGTTTGGTGGAGAACCAAAGGTAACAAACCCAACGTTGGCCATGGGGCGTTCTTTGGTGACAACCGAAAAGACCAAGGACACTTCCAGTGGGGCTGCGCCGTACAGGAAACTCATCGACGCATAGCTTCAAGCGAAGAGGGAGAAGGGATTGTGCTACCGTTGTGACGGGAAGTACTCTTTTGGACACCGTTGCCCCAACCGAGAGTTGTAGGTACTCATCGTCTGTGAAGTAGAAGAAGGTGCATAGGAGAAAGAAGATGAAGTAGAGTCTGGGGCGGATGAACAAGTGGTCGAGCTATCCCTCAACTCGGTGGTCGGATTTACATCACCGAAGACCATGAAACTCAAAGGAATGTTGCGTGGAAATGAGGTAATAGTTTTGATTGATAGTGGCGCCACACATAATTTCATTTCTGTCGAATTAGTGAGAAAATTGGAATTGCCAGTGGACCGAACATGTGATTATGGGGTGATTATGGGTACTGGATTGTCTGTTAAGGGAGAAGGGGTATGCAGGGGGTATCATGGTCACCTTGTAGGAGGTAGAGGTCATGGAGGATTTCCTGCCCCTGGAGTTAGGAAGTTCAGATATGATTCTGGGAATTCAGTGGCTGGAGACTCTTGGGGTTATGATGGTGAATTGGAAGAATTTGACCATGAAATTCACGGTGGGGAACCGTCTAGTATCTTTGAAAGGGGACCCCAGATTAAATAGATCTTCGGTGTCCTTAAAGGCCTTGCAGAGGGCGTTTAGCCAAGAGGGGCAAGGGTTGTGGCTTGAATGGAACAACATGGAGTTGAGTGCTCTAGAGAGTGATTGGAAAGTACCTGAAGAATTGGCAGAGGTGCTTCGTTGTAGAGCTTCAGTGTTCGAAATGCTTGCAAAGTTGCCTCCAGAGTGTGCGAAGGACCATGCGATAGTGCTCAAGACGGGAACTTCTCCAATTAATGTTTGACTTTATCGATATCCGTAGGTCCAAAAGGAAGAGATTGAGAAGTTGGTTGGAGAAATGTTGGCCGCAAGGATTATTCGGCCTAATGTGAGTCCATACTCCAGTCCCGTGCTCTTAGTCAAGAAGAAAGATGTTAGTTGGCGTTTCTGTGTAGACTACCAAATAAGGAAACAGTGCCAGACCGTTTTCCTATTCCGATTATTGATGAACTTTTCGACGAGCTTCACGGGGCGGCAATTTTTTCCAAGATTGACCTTAAGTCGGGATATCACCAGATTAGAGTCAAATTGGAGGATGTGCCCAAAACTGTTTTTTGCACACATGATGGCCATTATGAGTTTTTGGTGATGCCGTTTGGACTTACAAATGCTCCCGCAACTTTCCAGTCACTCATGAATGAGGTGCTGCGAGCATTCCTCCGTAAGTTCGTCTTAGTTTTCTTCGATGACATACTTGTTTATAGCCGGACGTTGGAGGAACATGTACAACACTTGAATCAAGTATTGACAGTTTTACAGCAGCACCATCTTTTCGCTAATGCGAAGAAGTGTAGTTTTGGCCAGCAGTCTTTGGAGTATTTGGGACACATTGTCTCGAGTAAAGGAGTGTCAGCCGACCAAGCAAAAATTGATGCAATGCTGAATTGGCCAGTCTCGACTATGGTGCGTGACTTGTGCGATTTTTTGGGGTTGACAGGGTATTACAGGAAGTTTGTTGCGGGGTATAGCCACATCGCAGGGCCTTTAACAAATCTACTCCGGAAGGATGGGTTTCAGTGGTCAGCGGAAGCAGAGCAGGCTTTCTCTTGTTTAAAACGCGCTATATCCTTAGTGCCGGTTTTATCTCTTCCTGATTTCACGCAACCATTTATGCTCGAAACTGATGCTTCGAGATATGGCGTGGGGGCAGTGTTAATGCAGAACCAGCAACCCATTACATATTTTAGCCAAGCTTTATCTTCGCGGGCTCAAGGGAAATCGGTGTATGAGAGGGAACTAATGGCCATTGTGTTGGCAGTGTAAAAGGGGCGGCCATATTTGCTTGGTCGACATTTTGTGATTCGTACTAACCAGCGTAGTCTTAAGTATTTGTTGGAACAACGTCTCGTGAGCGTAGAGCACCAAAAGTGGCTTACTAAATTGTTGTGATATGATTTCGAAATTCAGTACAAACCTGGGCAGGAAAATCGCGCCGCGGATGCTCTTTCTCGTGTTGTTTACTCACCGGAGTTGAGTGCATTGCTGGTCTCTTCCATTGTAAACACGCAGGAGCTGCAGCAACAGGTATTGTAAGATGAGCAGCTGGGTCGGATTGTTTCAGCATTACAGCTCCAGTCCGAGGACTATCCTAGATTTTCCTTAGTGCAGGGGCGGTTGTTGTATGGGGGCAGAATGGTAGTGCCTAGGGGTTCGCCTTTCATTCCTAAACTGCTTCACGCTTATCATGACGGCGTTTTAGGAGGTCATTCGGGGGTCTTTAAGACATACCGCCGCTTGGCAGCGGATTAGTTTTGGTCGGGGATGAAGAAGGATGTGACCACGTATGTGGCTGCATGTGACGTTTGCCAGCGTTGCAAGGCCTCCACGTTAGCACCTAGTGGCCTGTTACAGCCACTGCCCATTCCTGAACGAGTGTGGGAGGATATTTCAATGGATTTTATTGAGGGGTTGCCCCGTTCGGAGGGATTCGACACTATCCTAGTGGTTATGGATAGGCTTAGCAAATATGGACACTTCATTGCTTTGAAGCATCCCTTTTCGGCTGAAATAGTGGCCAGGTGTTTCATACGTGAAGTTGTTCGCCTCCATGGGGTACCGCGTACAATTGTGACCGACCGTGATCGTATATTTCTCAATCACTTTTGGACCGAGCTTCACAAGCAGATGGGGATTGCTCTCGCTCGCAATATCGCTTATCACCCATAGTCGAATGGTCAAACGGAGGTGGTTAACCGGCGTGTCGAAACTTATTTGCGTTGTTTTACATTGGATAAACCGGGAAAATGGCACAGGTGGTTAGCTTGGTCTGAATATTGGTATAATACCTTATTTCATACCGCAGCACGCACTACTCCTTTTCAGGTGGTCTATGGCCGTGCTCCACCTCCGCTATTGCGCTATGGACATGGGACGTCGGTGGTAGACTCGGTGGATCAGCAGTTGCAGGACCTGGATGCCATGCTGGACTTACTTAAATCTCACTTGCTTCGCGCTCAGCAGCGTATGAAATCGGTGGCTGATGGTAAACGCCGTGATGTGCAGTATGAGGTTGGTGATTTAGTGTTCCTCAAGTTGCGTCCCTACCGTCATGTGTCCTTGGCCCGACGTCGGAATGAGAAGTAAGTCCACGTTTCTATGGTCCCTATGCTATCACTGCCCGAGTTGGTCTTGTGGCGTACTGTCTTGGCTTGCCGGAGGAGGCTGCCATTCATCCGGTATTTCATGTTTCCCAGCTGCACCGTGCTGTTGGCCATTGTCAGGCTGTGTTTTCAATTCCACCCCAGTTGACAGGTGATTTGGAGTTGCGCGTCATGCCAGAGGCTTTACTGGGTGTGCGCCAACATGTGGCAGGGGGACATTCCGAGTCTGAGGTTTTGATCCGCTGGGAGCATCTTCTGGCGCATGATGCGACCTGGGAGTCCTATGAGGCCATCGATCGCCAGTTTCCTCATTTCCACCTTGAGGACAAGGTGCGTCTTTGGGGCGGGGGTAATGATAAGCCTCCTGTGCGTTTTACCTATGTGCGGAGGAGAGTTCGGGAGAGGGATGTGGCAGGCGCAGGGGTTGGCAGTGGGGATGCGAGTCAGGGAGGAAATTCTCAGAGGGAAGATGAGCAGGCAAATCCAAAGGTTGAGCTGGCAAATCCGGAGGGAGGTTTAGAAGCGGATGGCTAGTAGTTAGTCGGTTACTGGAAATAAGAATAGTATAAATAGTTTAGATAAGGCATGAGAGGGATTCATTCGAACATACTCAGAACTTCTTAGACAAGTTTGGATTGGGAGTGCAAGGGGTCACTCGAATACCCCCATACCCAAACCTGTGATTATGTAATTTCCGCCATTAATACTAGTGTTCAAGCCTGTGATTCGGCTTGTTTGAGCATTAATCTTGTGTCTTCTTGCCTTAAACTGTTTTACGTTTTTTACGGGTTTATCAATATGTTGTTTTTCTCTTCAACTTCAGGGTTGGGGAAAGACAGTTGTGTTAGGCGTGGACAAGCCGGGATCACAGGTGACACTTTCAGCTACGGATGTCCTTCACAGTGGGAAAACCCTACAGGGTTCCTTATTTGGAGGACTCAAACCTAAATCTGATATTCCAGTCCTCCTCAAACGTTACACAGACAAGGTGATGTACATTTATTTATTTAGTTTTTTGATCCAAGGTGATGTACATTTATTTGCTCAACTTTTATATGTTACCATGCTTCTAAAGTAGACACTCAACAACATTACTTGTTCTCTTCTGCACTAGCACTCTTACTTGTCTTGGATTTCTGTTTTGGAGATTGATATTATGAATCAATATACTTACAATATTAGAGTAACTTGAGTTGCTTTATCCCAATATTGCCTATTTTTGTATGTTCTTATTTGTCTTCTTGTGTGTTTTTCCTCTTTACAATAGGAACTTGAGCTGGATAAGTTCGTGACACACGAGATCGGGTTTGACGATATCAACAAAGCTTTCGATTTGCTTCTTGAAGGGTGTTGTCTCAGATGTGTGATCTGGATGGATAAATGAACACCAAAACGTACCAGTGAAATTAGCTATTGATCTTCACTTGTATCCCATTCTCATCCTTAAACAACTTCGTTCTGGTGTTTACTAAGTGACGTACATATGTTTCTGAAACCTTGTGTTTTACGCCGTAGTAACTGGAAAAAAAAAAAAAAAAAAAAGGTTTCTGCTATAAGGATAAAAATGATGAATCCAATTCTTGAACCATGTACTAGATGCTTCAGTACTAATAAGAGAATATGCTGGTAAATGTTTTTGTTTCCTTTTGATGATCCAAAGAATCGTAAGCCTGCATTTGGAGTATTAAGGGGTTGTTTTTTTTGCATTTTTGAGTTAAGTTATTTGAGTGATGATTTTGAGTTATAACTTGAGTTGAAGTTGTAATTTGAGTTTGTGTTTAGACGTGCACATTTGAGATATGATTTGAATTGAGAATTCATTTGAGTTTGTGTTTGAGTGGATCAAAACTTAAATTTGTATTTAGATAATATTTTAATAAAAACTCAATGGTGTTGAAAAATTTTAATAGAGTATATGAGTGGAGTTTTATTCGTTTTTTCGTTGTGAATGCATAGAAAAAAAATTATCTCTATCAGAATTAAAACAAAAAAAGTTATGACATTTTTAAGAATAGAAAAAATATTATTTATTAATTTGAGTTTAGTTGAAGAGGAAACTTGAACTCGAATTTAGTCATAAATTTGAGTTTAAACTCAAATTTAAAAAAAAAAAATATGAACTTAAATAAAATTATAATTTAAATTTAAATTTCGTTAAAAAAAAAAAAACCATGAATAACTAATAAGTCGAAACATGAACTTAAATAAAATTATAATTTAAATTTAAATTTCTTTTAAATTTCGTTAAAAAAAAAAAAACCATGAATAACTAATAAGTCGAAATCATTATAATCATAACCTGGGGTTCACCGTTTTTCTTTAATCATCTCCGCAACTACAAATGCTCTTACTAATGATTGAGTGTTGTACTACTTTGACACTATAGTTGGACGTGATAAAGATCGCTAAGAACTAGGTGGCTGAGGATTTTTTTTCCCTCTCAAGAGTCAAGTATATCATGTATAAAATTCAAGAAATTCCATCTAAAGTATTATCAAGTTTTAAATGGTCATATTCTAATCACAATAGATGAACCGTGAATTTTTATTTTTATTTATTTATTTATTTTTATCTAATTGATTTTAGTATAAGATTACATTCAGAAATGCAGAACACCAATAAGTCTTCCCTAGTAAAAGATCCGTTGAGCAAGTTATGTAGATGCATTTTCTGCTGCTGCTTCTTCGTTGCAATTTTGCGAGGGTAATTCCGTACTGAGTATTTGGATTTCAGTACGGAACATCGCTTCCTTAGGTTTTAATTAATACGATTAAGAGAGAGAGAAGTAACATGATCAAGAGGACAAACTATAATCCCGTTTATTTTATCGATTCGAGTTTAGAATTTAAGTTTTGTTATAGTAAAAAGTTTTAAAAAATAATCACATTTAACTTTTTTATTACAATAAAAGGCTCTCACATAAAACTACATCTCAATTCGAATTAAAAAGGGAGAAAGAGAGAAATATGCTAAGACTTGAGATGAATTAAAATTAATAGGCCAATAGTTTACATAAGTTAATAAATAGGCTAAATTACTGTTTTTGTCCATAACTTGTATGGTTATGAACTATAACTTGACAAGTTATTGACAGTTTTTATCCATAACTTGTCTGAGTATGAACCATAACTTAACAAGTTTGTCAATAATTTGACAAATTATGACCTATTAATTTCTATAACTAAAAATTAACCTATATACTTTCTTAAACTTTTTATATTAGCCTATATTTTATTTTTTTATAAATTAAAAATTTAAATTAATAAATTAAACGGCATAATTTAATTGACACGGACTTTTGGACAAACTAGTAAGCCCATTAGTAGGCGGAGGAAATAAAATCTAGCCGTTACCCTCGTGGCCGCAATAAATTAAACGCATAATTTAATTGATACGGGCTTTTGGACAAACTAGTAGGCCCATTAGTAGGCGGAGGAAATAAAATCTAGCCGTTACCCTCGTGGCCGCGGGAACCCATCTGATATTTCAGGGACACCGTTAGTTTAAGACCATCCATTTTCCAGGAAACTTGATTGAATTACCCAAAATGCCCTCCAAGCCCCAATAATACTATTAACGAGGACTTTTGTTTTTGGGTTTTATTATTAACGAGGACACAGTCACACAGAAGATTTCATTTGCTCTGATGCTTTTCACCGCAAAGACAGCCAGAAAGAGCTAATAAGAAAAACAGAGTAATCTTACTCACTATATTGGACTTTCACTCTTGTGAGACGCCATGGAAGAGAAATTATCAAGCAAAAGCAAGGGGATGCCAATTAGATCCAGAGGTTTTTTTATTTTTTTTTAATTTTTAGTAGAACAAGTTTTGTGCTTTTTTTATTTGGTAGATTGAAATCTAAAAGCGAGTAGTAATTCATTCACGTTATAAAAAATGTAGCTGCGGTTAGTCGTGTAGCTGGTGAGCCACTAGTGATAGAGGGGATCTTTGTGGCACCGCCAATGCCCCGTGAAGTTCGAATTCGAATAATTTGCACCTCTCCCAGTAATACCGATGTCGCCTTTTCCAAAATGAAGGTTTTTTTTTTAATTTTTATTTTTCTTTTAAATTTATTTATATATGGGCATAATTTATATTTGTTTGATCAGTTGGAAAACTCATCAGTCTGAGTTTTTATTTTTGTCACATTCTGAAGGAATCACCTGGAATTTTCCCAAGAATTTTGGGTCACGAAGCCATAGGGTATGTCATTCCAAATGTTCCTAGATTAACGATTATTTGCACAATTGTTACTCTTAGAAAAACGAAATTATAGTTCAGCAAACAAAATGCAGTTTTTGACTATAGCATTTGTATAAGGTTTAGTTAAATTTACTCTCTCTCTTTTTCTTTTTTCTTTTTTTTTTCAAGATTTACTGTAATTTTGGTGTGATTTGATAGTCCAAAACTCTGCAATATTGTCAGCTATTTTTTTATCCTATAATAGAAACATCTTTATGATTAGTAGTAACTTATGTATTTGTGGCTGACTAATTGTAGGGTTGTGGAGAGTGTAGGAGAAGATGTAGAAGAGGTAAGTGAAGGAGACACAGTGATCCCAACATTCTTGCCAGATTGCGGGGAATGTGTAGATTGCAAATCAATTAAGAGCAATCTCTGTTCAAAACTTCCCTATAAGCTCTCACCTTGGATGCCTAGATATCCTGAGACGACCAGATTCACAGGCCTCAATGGGGAGCCTATATACCATTTTCTGTCCGTGTCAAGTTTTAGTGAGTATACCGTGGTAGACATTGCCCACGTGACCAAAATCGACCACGTGACAGCTCCAAATCGGGCATGTCTTCTCGGCTGTGAGGTATCAACTGGTAGGTTTGGATTAGTGTCTTAACTTAAGTACATACCAACCTTAAAATAGATCAATTAGTTATTTCTTTTTTTTTATTACTATTTTTATTCTCATAGGGGTGGCTGCTGCTTGGAAGAAGGCAAATGTGGAGGCAGGATCAACTGTTGCTATATTTGGACTAGGCTCAGTAGGATTAGCTGTATGGTTTTGCAACACTTAATATAAAATATTTTTCTTTTTTTATTATTATTATTTTTGCCTTCAGTTTTTGTGGTTTGTCTGATTGTATCTGGTGGCAGCCTGGTGATATTGGTTCGTTTTGTAGGTTGCAGAGGGAGCAAGACTATGCGGAGCTACCAGAATTATTGGTGTCGACTTGAACCCCCACAAATTTGAAGTTGGTAATATAGTTTTCATTTAGAGCACATAATGTTCCTTTTTCATCACAATTTCTCTAGCGGGTTTTCCGTCTTTACAAGAAGAGAAAATGAACTTATTAATGCAATTGAATTCAATGTGGACAACAATAATCATCAATGCCATGATGAAATTAAGACCTTGGTCTATAGTCATTTGGATTATTATTTTTGTTTACTTTCTTTATCCTTATTCTTCTTTTTAACAGGGAAAAAGTTTGGAATAACAGACTTTGTCAATCCTAAAAACACCGGGGGAAAACCCGTGAGTGAGGTGATTCCTCTTAATCTTTCAGCTTTGTACTTCAATGAATTCACACTTGAAATAACCATGCTAATGAAGTTCTGATCATATTTGGACTTGCTTATTTCAAGCCAGATGATCATGGAGATGACGGGGGTTGGCGCGGATTATTGCTTTGAGTGTGTTGGAAATGCATCCTTGGTGCAAGAAGCATATGCTTGCTGCCGAAAGGTCTCTCTCTCATTTCAAACACAAAGCTTATGTATCACTAGTAACATATTCTCTGTGTTGTCGTTCATTATACACATATCACATGTTCATCTTTTTTTTTTTTCCCCGGATTTCAGGGTTGGGGCAAAACAATCATGTTAGGTGTGGACAAGCCAGGGTCACAGGTGACCCTTCCCTCATACAATATCCTTCACCATGGGAAAACCCTTTTGGCATCCTTATTCGGGGGAATCAAACCCAAGTCTGATATTCCTATCCTCCTTAAACGTTACCTAGACAAGGTGATGGTTACCATTATTTTCCTAAAAAAAAAAAACTTGGTTTTGATTACAAAAACATTGCCATGTTATATATATATATATATGTTTATATATTTGCTTGTTCATTTTATATTGTTTTTCTACCAGGAACTTCAGCTGGATGAGTTCGTTACGCACGAGTTTAAGTTTGAAGACATCAACAAAGCTTTTGATCTACTCACTGAAGGGAAGTGTCTCAGATGTGTGATATGGATGAACAAATGAGTACAACTCCTACTAGTGACAGGTTTTTCTTTCAACCTCAGCATGTGTCCCAAATTCAATATTATTCTTTGGCTAGTTTGTTTTGGTGTTGAAAAAGTGACAGTTTTGTACGTAAAACCATTAAACTGGACAGTACTTATTGTTTTCTCTGCTATAAGTACAAGTTGTGGCTAAAATTATGAGATTTCTTTTCTCTATGACACTGCAAATGAACTGGATGCTCCAGTAAAGTATATGTTGGGAGAGTCCTTTTTCTTCCTTGAAGATCCGAAGTGCCTTAGCCTGTAAACCCCAGATTTGGCCTCTTTTGGTATTTCCCATTCTAGGTTTGCCAAGCCATAATAGCCACTCTTATCCACTTTGAATTTGTAATACAAGCTGAGATCATCATCATCATAAACCGAGATCCAACTTTTGCCTTGAAGCATCTCTACAACTGCATACGTTCCTTCTGTCAAGAGATCGTACCTTGGGTTTGCGCTCCAAAATGTTGCGTTTACTCTTTCACCTTTCGCAAACGAGCCACTCTTCGGTAGATTTACGTCGTCTTTTATGTCGCCAAAATTCACCCCCGGGGGAGGTGACTCTCCAACAGGTCCGACTTGGTTGCGAATTATTTCTGAGGAAAGATCTGGCGGGGAAGGACCCTTTGGGACAGGTTCTCCTTTTGCCATTGCTTTTGCTAGTTTCTTAAACTCTTGAATATATGCTGATAAGGTATGAGGACCATAAAGAGTTGAAGAAGCCTGCAAGTTCCCATTGAGTATTCATGCAAATTGAACACACACGTGTGTACATATATATATATATATATATATATATATATATTGGTAAGCTTGAAGGGATAGAATTTGCTGATGAGTTCTCTATGTACCTCATATCGTTGTTGTGTGTACTCTTCAAATGTGGCAACATATTGTGAGTAGGTATTTGAAAGTCCTGCTATTACAACATGCGTGTTATTATCAAATTCGCCGCTGCCATCGCCAATTAGTGTCTCCTTAACTGCTTCTCTTAGTCGCCGCCCGGCCATGGTGGTGAATTCTGCAAGGTTCAATTGTAGTGGTATATTGCCGTATGTCTTGTTAGATTTATTTCTAGTCAGCAGAATAGACGAGGTTATAATATGAGGCATATGCTATAGTTTGGTAAGCTCAAATTACTAAAGTGAAAAGGAAACAAACCTCCAGGGACAGAAAGTATGATCAGTTTTCCCAACCTGAGAATTTGAATTGGTAATATTGCAGGCTGCATTTATATCCAAAGAATTCATGAGTGACTATTTTTTCTCTTTTTTTTTCTTGAAATATATATAAACCTTAATTTTATTTGAAATGCTTCTTTCATACCTTTCAATTTAAGTGTCATATTCCTACTTAATCTTAAACTCTTGGCTCTTTTAGTCTTATTTTCTCCTGAGAACAAGTTTCATATTACTTGCTGATTTTTTTTTTTTTTCCATTTTCTAATAATTACCATCCACTTGTACTATTTTGAATATCTTTTTTGTCCTTGTTTATTAAAAGTTTTCTCTTACCGCCCATGCATAAGGATCAAACTTTTCGCCACTATCGATCAAAACTGGCTTGGGGTATTGGCAGTCCAATTGATATTGGCTCGGTTTCTTCAGAGCGTCCCTCAGTTTTATCCACCGCTCACTTAACTAAACCCATTAGACAAAAAAAATCACACCAACATAAATAAATCACAAAAATAAAGTACGAAAAAAAAAAAATGATTCTTACCTTCTTATCACCTTGTTGGAAACCAGGGAAACCGGGCCCATCCGTAGTCCCAGCGGCGAAACCCGGTCCAAGAGCAGCAGGGCACGTTTGCACCACGTTCTTCCCATGCAAATCAACCTCGATGTTCGTGAAATTCAGATACACATGTCGGTAGTCGATTTTTCCAGTTAGTTGCTCCGTAGCCGACATGAATAGATCAACGGCCTGTTTAAACTGCCTCTCTCCTATGATCTTCGTGCTTAGTATTTCATCTGGATACCTGTCGTTCAACATTAAAATGATGCCAGTGAATGAACTTTATTTGAAGAAGAAACCTAAAGAAGCATGAGCCCAAGGCGAGCCCATCTAAATTTTTATTGGTTATTCTTAATTAAGTAAGATATCTCTTAAAATATACATTTAAATTTTTATCTTTTACTCTTATTTAATATATTTTTTTAGTCAAAAATGTATTATTTAAGAGTAAGACGTAGAAATTTAGATTCATACACTCTAAGGGTAAGTTTAGCAATTTTTTCTTTTTTATGTCAAATAACTATACTAGTTAAAAGGTATTAATCAAGAGTAAGAGATAAAAATTCAAATTCATGCACTCAAAGAGTAAGTTTAGCAAAATTTTTTATAGCTTTTTTGCATAGACACCCCCTAACCTTTACGAGTTTGGCAAATTAGTCCTTTAATTTTTTTCTCAGCAATTACCCCTTAAATTTTGAAATTTGTTGCAATGTTAGTCAAATTGAAAACTTAGGGGATGTTTGGTACTTAGATTCGTTCCCTGATTCGAATCATGGTTCGTAGTTTGCTATAATATTTTCTCTCACAAAAAATACACGTAAATCGAAAAATCTTCTAATCACATGGTTCTAATCCATGAACCAAACATCTCATTAGTTAAAAATTTGAATGGTATCTTCTACGTGAGTGTTTAATGAGAGTAATTAATATCATTTTGCATCGAATTGATCCTTATATAAGCATTACAGGTGAAAATTTTTTAACATTGGGAACCCCTAATTTTTACCCAAAAACAGTCAACTCCCAATTTCAAAAAAAAATTCACCTGTAATATGCATATACGAGGATCAATTCGATGCAAAAAGTTATTAATTATCCTCATTAAACACTCACGTAGAAGATACCGTCTAAATTTTTAATTAAGTTTTTAATTTGACTAATATTGTAACAAATTTTAAAGTTTAAGAGGTGAATTGCGAAAAAAAAATTAAAAAATTAATATGCCAAACTCGTAAAGTTGAGGAGATGTCCATTCAAAATAGCCTTTCTCTTTATCTTTAGGAGGTTACCCTGGTCCACGGCCCAAACAGCGCTGGTTATCGCCATCGCAAGTGGAGTGCTGGAAATCACAAGGTTTGCCACTATCAGTGCAAAATGCTCCCAACACATTAGGGGTGACATCTCCCACATTTGATTGGCAAAAAGCCCCTACGAAGAGGGACCCATCGTTCTTTCTTACTTTGAACCCTTGGCTGGTTTTTGGACCGCAGAGCTTTCCTCCCGTGGCTTTGATTCTTTGAGCTTTCTTTATTAGTTCATCACCAACATCTAATTCACACAAAGCAAACATCAATTAGTATTCGGCGATTTCTATAATTCTTCACAACCACCATGGTCCTTGAATTTGTTCTTTTCCTGTGGTCAAACTTGAATTAATGATATATAATATTGACATAATAAGTTAATTTGTCCAAAGAAAAAACTAGTACTGATCCAAACAAACAAGAACGTTGTGAAAATGGAACTTCCTCACTAAAAAATTAAAAAAATAGACCCCTTTTTATTTTTTATTTTTGAAATTCTATATGCATTGAAAAGACCAATATTCCCATAACTTAATTAAGTGTTCATATTGTGTATACATCAGTCATGAAGTTTTAGTATTCTTGGACAGGAATTACAATACGACATAGTTGTCACAATGTTGCATAACCAGATATGTGTTCACATTTGCCTAAGACGAGGAAGAAAGAAAGAAAGAAAGAAATAGTTTATCCAAATTACTAATATGAACTTTCGTTTTTATTAAAATACATATGAACGTTTTTCTTTAGAGAGAAAATGAAACTTTTCACAATCAACTTGAAAAATCAGACCCTCGTTTTTAATATATATCAGAAAGAACACAAAGATGGCCCTAATTAAATTGCATACAGATGAAATTTTAGTTCTAGGGCGCGAATTCTACATGACATGGTTATATCATGTTTGTTATTACATGAAAAGGGCGTTGTTAGAGGAAAAGCTTGATTACCTAGGGAAGAAGAAGAAGAATTGGTAATAGAGTGGGAAGGAGATTGAGTACTAGCGGAAGCGAACCAGTCCTCAAAGAGCCTAGCGGCAGCGCCCTTGTTGTCGCCGCTGATAAGTTTGTTGTCTTTGCTCATTGACGTTCCATGCGTCGCATACCAGCTGAACCCTCCAATGCTCTTCCCGCTTGCACCATCAACAAACTTCAACAGTGTCATAAGTTTATCGACGTTTGTCGAATACCGAGCTCTCTCCTCTTCTGGATTCATCAAATACGCACTTGGGCTTCTGTTTATTCCAGCATTTTCCACGTCCCCTATATAGTATACATATACGCACATCAACATATATATATATATATATATATATGTGTGTGTGTATGTACACACACCTTACAATATATACAATGCATATTGTGACGAATTATTAAGCGTGCGCGTTTGGAAGGGAGATTCGTGTCATGGTTCGAATTATGGTTTGTGACTCGCTACAGTATTTTCTCACATAAAATACACGTAAAACGAGAATAGTTTTGAATCCATGATTACCTTGATTGATGAAGACTGATCCTGGTTTGAGGCTTCCATGAACCTGAATAATGCTCTGCTCAATTGCATCCACAATCGCGTCAAAGGATTGTTGGACAAAACCCAGGGACGCTATTGTGTAAAGCATGTACTGCAAATAGCCCCCGGGTCCCGCATGAGTGTGAATCCCACTGATTGCCACATTTTCTTCCGTATATAAACCTCCAAACCTTCAAAAATTGATCAGCATTATTAACATTAAGGGCTGATATCATCCTTAATTAGTCTCCGGATTATAGACAAATTCTATCAAAGTTTTTCCAAATTAGTTTTTTTGTCCATGTGACATAGACATGATCTTGACCAAAAAAAAAAAAAAAAAAAAGAGACGTTTGGACCATGTATAGTTTAGTAAATTAATTTTCTAATTTTATATGTTCGGACACGTATATTAAGATGAAAGTCTCGCCTTTTCAGTTAATATTTTAACGGTTAGATAGACAAAATAGCTAATGTGGAACAATTCAGCTTATCTATAATTCGTTTTGACATGTTTTGAAAATCCATAATGAGATTTAACATATAATTGGAGGACTAAAAATAAACTCTCTCTCTCTGATTTATGTCAAAAAAAAAAAGAGTAAATATCTTGACTCAAGTCAAATTAATTTACAACTAAATTAGGTTGATGACTAGTTTTGGCATGTAATTAAGTACATAATATACCTTGTTTTGAGCTTCTCGAGCACTTTAATAGTAACGAGCTGCGAAGCCATTCCTGAGTCAAGATTAACAAAGGCAAACCTCGGACCTTGGGAGCTCTCGGCCACTATGAAAGTCCTCACCCTTAGCCGGAAATGCACACCCGCCGTTGTTTGGAAGGGGTTGGCGTAGCCCATCATGTTCACCCCGGCTGCCGGTCCAGTCATGTCATAGCTCCCAACTCCTATCAAATATTCGCCATTACTACTCGCCGTTATAGTACGCCAAAAGAAACCTAGGACAGCCACAACAAGCGATAATAGAGGCCGGTTCTTGATCTTGCTTCTTGTCATCTTCATGCGTTGTGTGAAAATCCAACTAGTTGTAAAGTTACACATGATATATAAAGATTGACATCTTGGGTTCTTTTTTTTTTTTTTTTTTTAAATGAAATCATAGTTGGTAGTGATCACTAGATTTAATTGAGCTGGCACAAGGTATCTTCACTCGGTTGCTCCGTATGTGAGAGAGATTGACAAGGGTATTTTCTTGTTCTTTATCCTTGGGAGTAACCGCCACTTAACGTTTCTTTTTTAATTATTATCAGAAAATGAACAGTATGAACCGTATGTGCTAATTTATTCAATTCATATTTTTGGCTTTAATTCTTCATAAAGGGAAATTGAGGGGGTAACTTTTTTCATGGATTATGTGCATGCCGCTTTGTTGAGCATTAGGCGTTTGGTGAAAACATATATAGAGCAGATTGTTTAATATGGTTACTGATAATATGATTTTTAAACTTCGCATTAAACAGAGAAACTAGTTTATGTTGTTTCATGGAAGTATTCCTTTCCTTCATCATCAGATGCATAATATTTTGACGGTGCAGTCGCTTATAGTTTATATCGTTTCATGAAATTATTGCCGTTTACATGTTGGTGTCCTTTGTTGTAGATAAATTGTTTTTAGCCGCCGTTTTACAACCTGCTAGTTTTCTAATCTTTTTGTTGTCCCTGGCAATTCTTGTTGTTACCCTTTCAATTCTGTTTTGTTAATTAATATGTTGTCGATTCCTGGTTGATGTGTTTCATCAGGTTGCTGCGGTTTTCACAATTGATGTCGTTTTCTATTCAATACTGTTTTCAAGTTCTTGTGGTGTGATGTCGTTTGTTTATTTTTCTTGTCTTTTACACAATTGATGCCCTTTTTTTTTGGAGTGAATTGATGCCGTTTTTAAGGTGAATTAATGTTGATTCACTTTAGATATTGTTTGAATGATATTCTCGTTTTCAGTCTATGTCATAACTACAAACAACTTTTTTTTTTTTTTTTTTTTTAAGAAAAAGTTCCAGAATATTGTAAAAAAACCATATAAATTTCAAAACGGCTAAAAATCAAACAGTTTATATGTAATTATTTCTAACTCGAAATATCCTAGTTAAACGAATAGTATTGAGATTCTCTTGACCAATACATACATATATACAGGGGTTCTTGTCGTTCACCATTTCTGTTGTTTATTGGGTTTATTGTCGTTTCTAAGGTCATGTTGTTTCTTCAAACGTACATGATTTGTTATTTTACTGGCCGTTTTGTTCAATTCTGGAACTCGAATTCTCATGCTGATCGGAAACCTCAAGATTGATTGGATGAAAGAGTGAAAGCAAGAAAGATGGATTGTTATCCAAGGGAAATCTACAGAAATTACCCATGGATTGCCTTCTAATATTTACGTGGCAATTATAGATGGTAAATGATGGTTCCTGCTATAAATAAGGCAGTGATTACCCTTAAGTTGCTTCTGAAAAGGCCTTCCCACATCTAATAAAGTCATTCTTTTCTTAGGCAAATATAGCTTTTTATTATGAAAGTGATCAAAATACCCTAATGAGTAAAAACAGAAAGAGCAAAAAAAACAAAAACAAAAAAAAAAAGTTCAAAACGCAAAACGAGGAAATTTTGTTTAGTTTTCATTTTTCATTTTTTATTCTAATTTTTTTAATGTTTACTATTTTTCTTTTTAATTTTATATTCAAGGGTATTGTCATTGCTTTAATCAAAATCCCATATTGATTGAGAAAATGTTATTTGTCTATTAAATATAATTCGATTATATAAATGGGCAACGATCGAAAGCTAACAATTATTTTTTTGAGTAATATTAAAATGTAGGGTGCAAAAATGCTATATAAAAAACTAATTTTCAACCTGAGATTATTGATTTTAGTTTTATTGGAAAAAAAAAAAAGAGTTTCCATAAGACTAGAAAAATAGTTTTACTGATAGTTTTATTTTTTTCAGTCATTTTCAACCATTAAATTTATATCAAAAACGGTTTATTTTATATATTTTTTAATCTTATTTAATTTTAAACATACGTAACCATACAAAAAAAAGGTTAAAAGAGGCACTATAAGTACTCTCTTGTCGGCAAGACTTTCTTTAAAAAAAAAAAAAAAAAAAGTTTGAATTTAATTCCACTTGAATGATTAAAGTCATTGATAATTAGTTTGAAGCTAATACCCAAGACGGGACAGGATCTGTAATTCGTTGGCCTTAAAGTCCACGTAAGATTTATTCTTTGCATATACTTGTGAAGGCATTTGATTTTTCTTGTAATGGTTTCCCATGTTACTATATCATAAAAGCGACCGAATTGCTGACCTTCTTCAAGTGATAGGTGGGATATCAAATTATGGCGTCTCACAAGACATGGATAAACATTTGGCTGTCCATATATGGGGATAAATTTCAAAACTTCTTCCAATCTAAACCACTTATTCGTGATAATCCCAAGTTTGTGACATGACTTGTTTCCTTAAATTATTGAAAACGAAAAAAATCCCATTCTCCCATTATTTTATCGCCGAAACATGACATGAAATGATCATGTAAGATCATAACTGAAGGTAAGATTATAAAAGCTCAAGGTACAATTCTCTCAAAAAAAAAAAAAAAAACTGAAAGTAAAATTATAAAAGCAATTTTGGTTTTATATTTTTTTCTCTCTTTTTCTCTATTATTTTTTCTTTTTAACTTCATTCACTTCACAAATTTAAGTTTTCAGTTGAGATGAGACATTTTCTTAGAGTTTTTAACTGTAGCAAAAAAAGTTAGATATGACATTTTCTGAGAGCTTTTAACTGTAGCAGAAAAAGTTAGATATGACATTTTCTGAGATCTTTTAACTATAAAAATTTAAAACTGAAAACTTAAATCGGTAAAATGAACGAGGCATTAATCTTCTTCTTTCTCATTCCTTTCTTGCGTTCTTTATCCCTCTTCCACTCCCTCTCTTCCTCTTATACCTCTCTCCCTTGTTTCATTTAGTCGTCTCATTCTAATACGTACCTCCCCTTCCCTCCCCTAATTTTGCAAAGAAACAAAAAACTAAAGGAGATTATGAAAAATAGAGTATGAGTATTGGGATAAGTACCTACGGGAGAAACCAATAAATAAATAAATAATAGAGAAATAAAGATTAATGCATAATGACTGTTTTGAGGTTTTTTTTTTTCAATAATTTATTAGAGATTTTGTGAGCGAGATTGGCATTACTTTTTGAAAGTTTTTTTTTTTTTTTTTTAAAGTCGTTTCTAAGAGCGTTTGAATAATTTTTTATAAGTGCTTTTTAATCAAAATAAAAAATGTGGCATTGAAATAAAAAAGCTATATATTTTTTTTCTTCTACTATCTAAAAATAAGAATAAAAGTAATGTCAAACTAACGCTTTTGCAATTTGCGTGAGACTTTGGTAACTTAAGTCTCGTTCGTTTCGTGGATTTGATTTTTTAATTCGAACTGATATGTGACATTTTTTGAGAGCTTTTAACTGTAATAGAAAAAGTTAAATGTGACATTTTCTGAGAACTTTTAACTGTAAAAACTTAAAACTAAAAATTCAAACTGGTGAAATGAACAGGACCTTAACTTATAATTTTTTACCTAGTTGGTAAATATGGTAGAGAAAAGAGAGAGTCGAATTTTACTTTTTCTAAAACTCCTGTGCTCATTATTATAAGTGCCCCACTCATTGTTATAAGTGCCTAACTTGAAAGAAAATGATTAAAACTTGCCCATGAAATAAGATATGATTATGCTTTCCATATGGCTTGTTGATCAAGATGGTTGCTGTGTTGGACAAAATTTTGCTAAACGACAATTAGCATGAATCTAGCCGTTGAATAATGTACGATTCACTCCACTCTAAGCAGAGAAGATATGCATCACGACTCTTTCAAACATCAAAATCAATACTGAGTTTATCAAAATCTAGCCGTTAAATAATGTAGGGCACACTTTAATCTATAGCAAATTAATAATTATAAATAGATAAGATATGCAACACGGCTCTTTCAAACGTCAATCAAAATCAAAATTTGAATTTTTATTAGGAAATATATTAGATTACAGAATTCTTTAGAATTTACTTTTAAAAAACTTCTTACTGAGCGAGAATGAATAAATAGATCAATCATAATGACGATGTAACCATGTATTTCCAAAATCCACAGGGTTTCACAATAATTTAATTTGCACAACTTTCTGGAACTTCGTGGACGTGGATTACTAAACTCTATAGAATAAGAAGGATAATACCTAACAATTATAAAAAATAAAATAAAATAAAATAAAAAGAACAAAACAAATGGGATCATGATGAACAATATATTACATTATAATCTTAGCTTAAAATTTAGGAGGACAAAGCATGCCTCTGTGTCTCTTTACAG
Organism: Morus notabilis; assembly: GCF_000414095.1. NCBI lineage: Eukaryota > Viridiplantae > Streptophyta > Magnoliopsida > Rosales > Moraceae > Morus > Morus notabilis. Next base: position 322,442 of record NW_010362819.1, read on the forward strand.
CCATCCAATTAACGGGTCCACAGACCACTTAGTAAGCAAAAAAGTGGGGGTAGGAAACTTGTGACAACATCAAATTATCCGAACTTTATTCTTCGTCTTTCGCATTTATTTTGTTGGATTTTAGCGTGCATCATTCACTTTTATTTTTCTCCCTTCCTTATACTATAAGCATGCATTATTCACTTTTTATTTTTCTCACTCTTTTTAAGGTCTGTTTGTTTCGTATACTCAGACTCAAATTATTAATTCTGTTACAATATTTTTCTCTTATAAAAAAAATTTAAATTTTAAACGTCATAATCAAGAATCATGATTTGAGTGTACTTTCTAAACGGGTCCTTAATCTTTTCTTAAAAAATGATTATTGACATGCATATAGAGAGGGGTCAGGGGATTCTATGGTCACCCACTAATTATTTCTGGCTCCCCACTTTCTTTTTAATTAAATTTATAGTGATAAAAATATTCGTTGCTTATATGAAAAAAAAAAAGACTAAAAGTACGAATACATAGGAATTAAAAAAAAAAAGAGTAGACTCAAGATTTCACTAGAGTTGAGATCCTAGTTCAAGTGTCGCACAAGGCACTTGTGATCTTCTTTTAAAAACAGTTTGAGCCATTCTCGGTTGTTGAGTCGTCCAAATTTGATTTGTAAATGAGTTATAAACATCTAAGAATAATTTTGGATTAAAATTCACTAAGCGAAATTCGGTGTTAAAGAAAATTTTATCTTTCTCCATTCGGCTGCATCAGAAACATTATATATAACAATGTGCTGGATTCAATTGTCATAGGAATTCTATGTGAATTAGTTATAATACAACACTAGAAATATGAAGAAAGATAAAGAGATAAAGGGAGGACAGAGTGGGAGAAAGGGAGAGAACATGAAAAAAAAAAAGAAAAAAAAAAAAAGAATTGAAAGAGATGGATGGGAAGTTGTGATTGTATTGAATTTGTCCACATCCTTTTTTTTTTTTTTTTTTTTTCAAAAGATCTATGAAATATTTAGAAGTTGATAAAAATGGTTTTTGCCGATACATTACTACTGTGTGAAATACAATATATGTACATGTACAAAATTAAGCTATCTAAGGAAAAGTAATTACATAAGGAAAAAGATATTGCATGATTACAAATTTTCTACGGAAATACATAAACTACCTAAAATGAAATAAATTAATTACAATTGGTCAACCTTTTGATTCTCCTTTCTTATTTATGCTATCTTCCTTATTAGGCCCCCCTCAAGATGGACTTTCCGTGGCGAACTCCAATCTTGACATGCAAGGATTGTAGTCGGTCCCGTGATAGTGGTTTTGTGAGGGCATCAGCTAATTGATCAGCAGATGAAACATGAGAAACACGAAGCTTGCCATTTTGGACTTTGTCACAAACAAAGTGGAAATCAATTGCAATGTGCTTCATATGAGAATGAAAAACTAGATTGGCACAAAGATAAGGGGCCCCAATGTTGTCACAATAGATGGTAGGAGTGGTAGAGAAGGAAATGCCAAGTTCAGTGAACAATGATTGAATCCACGTGATTTCCGCAGCGACAAAAGCAATAGCTCGGTATTCTACTTCAGTGGAAGAACGGGGACAGAACATTGCCTTTTGGAACTCCAAGAAATAGCATTATGACCAAGTAACACCACATGAGCACTCGTAGAAGTGCGATCATTAGTATTACCAGCCCAATCTGCATAAGAGAACACATGGGGTAATGGCGGTGAATTGCGTTTGAGAAATAGTCCATGATTAATTGTTCCCCAAAGGTAGCGTAGTAAATGTTTCACAGCAGTCCAATGAGAAGTAGTTGGGCGATGCATAAATTGAGACAATTTATTGACTGCAAATGTAATATCTGGACGAGTGAGATATAAGTATTGGAGACCGCCAACAAACGACCTATACTCCGTTGCATCGGTAAAGGTTGTACCATCACTAAGAGCGGGCACCTGATTAGGAGACATCGGAGTCTGAACATCATTAGCATTCAACATATTGGCTTTTTGTAATAGATCGTGGATGTTGAGATAAAAGAACACCATTGGGTTGTAGTATCACTTCAACCCCAAGAAAATAAGATAAGGAACCAAGATCCTTGATAGAAAAACGTTGAGCTAATCGGTCTATAAACAATTGTAGCATGCGGTCGTTACTACCTGTAAGGATGATATCATCTACATATACCAATAGATAGATCGTTAATGGCATTTTGTTGTAGATAAATAGAGATGTGTCGGACTTAGAATTGACAAACCCGGTTGACAGAAGATATTGCTTCAATTCATTGTACCAAGCCCGTGGCGCTTGTTTAAGACCATATAGGGTTTTGCGTAGTCAACATACATGAGTTGGATTTTGTTGATCCACAAAACCAGGCGGTTGAGACATGAAAACAGCTTCAGAGAGATGTCAGTGAAGAAATGCATGGTTCACATCAAGCTATCGAAGGGACCATCCTTTTGAAAGTGCCAAACTCAAAATTATTCTTACGGTGGTGGGTTTGATTATCGGACTAAAAGTTTCATGGTAGTCAATACCCGATCGTTGATGAAAGCCCTTCGTAACAAGACGAGCTTTATACCGTTCAATGGACCCGTCAGGATGCTATTTGATCTGGAAAACCCTTTTACAACCGACCAAATCTTGTGATGGATGAGAGGGTACAAGCTCCCACGTACCATTTCGGATAAGGGCATCAAATTCATCAGACATTGCGGTTTGCCATTTTTCATGTTTGAGTGCTTGAGAAATAGTTGTGGGTTCTATGATGAGAGATGATGATTGAATAGCAGCGAGGGAAACTTTCTGAATAGGTTTGAAGCACTACAACAAATATCATTATCAATAGCTAACCAAAAACGCTATTAAGCACTACCAATAGCGTTTTGTGGAGTGTTAGGACATTGGACGCTATTAAAAGTCCTACGAAAATATAGTGTTCTGAAAACGATATGAGAAACGCTACAGAATTGAAGTCTTATAGCGTTTTAGACATGTTATTTTCAGCCTCTTACAGTTATTTGGCATTATTATTGTACATATCAATAGCATTTCTTTCTTGTTATGTTCATACTCCTGTAGCTTTTAAAAATTATTATTGAATATTTTACTAATAGTAAAAGTAGGAATGTCATTGTTACTCTTGGCTCTTGTTTTCATGGGGTGAGCATTGGAGTGAGGGACGGAAGGTGCAGTGGGTAGCTGTGTGGGGGAGACAATTTGGGTAGGTGGTGTGGGACTAGGGATTGGAGCGGTAGAGGTAGGAATGTCATTGTTGAGAGAGGTAGAGAGAAATGAGGAAATATGAGAGACTTCGTTTGGGAACTTACCATGCAAAGAGTGAGAAGGTGACGTTGCATGAGCTGGGTCACCATGGCCATATTCCTCCATTATTGCCTTTGATTTGTGAGATATGGTATAAGATGAGAATTCTTGATTTGGTGAAGTGGAATTGTGGAAAGTGGAATCAGATTGTGGAAGAATATTAGGAAATTGATCATTGGTCATAGTGGGTAGCTGGCAGATTTGATTTTGGTCATGTGTGCTTGGATTATTAGTGGGGTTTGGCGGTTGGATAGTTTCCATGTGAGGGGGATTTATTTCCTTATTTGAGATATTGGACGAATTTGGTAGAGATTGTAGTGTAGATTTTTCGAGAATTAATTGAGAATAATAAATAGGAGGGCACCAAGCAGTAACCGACTGATTGTCTGGACACGGAAGTGTTGAATCTTTGTGGAGGAATGGAAAAACGGACTCAACAAATGTAACATGGCGAGAGACGCAGATCTTGTTGGTGACAGGATCGAAACACTTATATGCACTTTGCGTTGTGGAGTAGCATAGAAAAACACATGGTGTAGACTTGGGGTCTTAACTTATTGGACACATAAAGGACGAATCCAAGGATAACAAAGGCAACCAAAAATTCGTAATTTGACAAAATTTGGTTTGGATTCAAATAATTTTTCAAATGACGATTGCATGGAAAGATTGACTTTAGGCATTTTATTGATGAGATAAACGACTGTAGTGAATGCACGTGACCAATAAGAAAGTGGCATAGACGCATGACGGAGTAAAGTGAGTCCCGTTTCAATATGGCGATGACGCTGTTCAGAAAAACCATTATATTCTGGGGTATGAGGAGGTGTGGTCAGATGAGAAATACTACTAGTGGCCAAGAGAGACTTCAATGCTTGATGTTCACCCCTATTGTCAGTGTATAATGTAACGATTGGGATTTTAAATATTTTTCAACTAACGCCTTAAAACGTGTAAAAACATCTCAAACCTCGGATTTTTGTTTGAGAAGATAAAGCCAAATGTATCGAATGTGGTGATCGACAAACACGACATAATATTTAACGCCATCAACAGAAATTATTGGTGAACTCCAAACATCAGAATAAACTAAATCGAGAGGTTTTGAACTGTCAAGAGGAGATTCATAAAATGACAACTTATGGCTTTTATTACATTTGCATGAGTTACAAGGAAATTGCGACGAACTGGATGATATTGAAATATTTTTAGACGAAACTAAATGACTTAAGATTTTGACAGAGGGAGACGATGGTGCCATTGAAATGTTAGTGCTTTGATGGAGGAAAAGGCAATAATGGGTGTTGCTGGTGGAGAAGATGACGACCACTTATAAACACCATCCTTAGTCGCTCCTTACAAAAGACAGGCCCCCGTACAATGATCCTTCACATGAAAAGAAAATGGTAAGAACTCAATTGAGACTTTATTGTTTTTGCAAAATTGAGAAACATATATCAATAGAATGTTTAGTTAACTGATTCGAGTTTTTAATTCGAGTTTAGATATGATTTTATGTGAGAGCTTTTTACTGTAGCAAAAAAGTTAGATGTGATTGTTTCTGAGAGCTTTTTACTGTAACAAAACTCGAATTCTAAACTCGAATCGGTGAAATGAACGGGGCCCAAGTTCCTTTTCATAGTTGGAACACAGAGCACATCACGTAAAATAAAAGAATTAGTGTGTGTTTAGTTAGTAGATTCGTATCATGGTTTAGATTATAGTTCATGACTCGTTACAATATTTTTTCTCATAAAAAATACATGTAAATTGAAAATAGTTTTAAATCATGATTCTGAATCCATAAATCAAACGGTCCACTTAGATGAAGAAGGAAGAGTAAGTGGATGTTTAGTTCATGGATTCAGAATTATGATTCAGAACTATTCTCGATTTACGTGTATTTTTTGTGAGAGAAAATACTGTAGCGAACAACGAACCATTATTCGAATCAGGATACGAATCCATCAATCAAAGAAAGTAAAGTCTCGTTCATTGCACCGATTTAAATTTTTAATTTTAAATTTTTACAGTTAAAAATTATCAAAAAATATCGCATCTAATTTTTTCTACTGAAATTAAAAATTCTCAAAAATATCATATCTTAATTTAAATTAAAAATTTAAATATGTGAAACAATGAGTTCTAAAAATTATTTAGATCGGATGTGACATGGTGAGTACCGCCAGAGTCAAGCAGCCATTCAGATGCTGAGGGTGTGTTGGCAGTGGCAAGGTTGACGGTGTAAAGTTGTTGGTGGATTGAGGGTTACAAGTCCAAGGTACATCTTTTGGCGGAGTGGCCTTGTTGATTGCAGAGTTGACATTTGACAGTTTCGCCAGTAGAAGAAGCGATGAGCGGAGGCGGACGTGGTCACGTTCCATCAATAAACCCCATGAGGTCATAACATGTGAGAAGAGTGTTAAATTGGAAACGCCATGACGTGTAGTTTGTGGATGTGAGTTTGACGATTGTTTGGGCAGCCAAGTTATTGAAAAAAGAGAGTTTTGGTTGAGGTTGTTCAGGGGTGTTGATGATAGTTGTACGTGAATGAGAGGAGGCAGAGGAAGGGGACGCAGATTCAGTTGAGTTTTGGTCGGCCATAGCTTCTTTTTCTCGTGAGAGATAAGTGGCTCTAATACCGTATGAAATATTTATGGAATGTTTGGTTAGAAGATTTAAATAATAATTTGAATCATAATTTAGTTCGTTATAATATTTTTTTTTATAAAAAATATACATAAATAAAAAATAATTCTAATCACATAATTCTAATTTATGAATTAGACGTTAGTGGTTATTCTTTTACATTTTTAAATTAGGGTAATTTAAGTGATGATTTTAAGTTGAGTTTTAGTTATAACTTGAGTTGAAGTTGTAACTTGAGTTTGTATTTAGATGTGCACATTTGAGTTATGATTTAAATTGTGAATCTATTTGAGTTTGTGTTTAGATGAGTCAAAACTTAAATTTGTATTTATATAGTATTTTAAAAAAACTCAATGGTGATAAAAAATTTTAATAAGATATATGGGTGGGGTGTTATTCATCTTTTCATTGTGAATACATAGAAAAAAAAATCATCTCAATCAGAATTAAAACGAAAAAATTATGACATTTTTAAAAACAGAAAAAATACTATTTATTAACTTGAGTTCGAGTTTATAAACTCAAGTTGAAAAGAAAACTTAAACTCAAATTTAACTCTAAACTCGAGTTCAAACTCAAATTTTATAAAAGAATAAATTTAAATAAAATTATAACTCAAGTTCCAAAAAAAAACTTTGTTTAAGTTTGTTCCAAAAAAAAGGCCCCTTAAAAGTTGATAAAATGGTTTTTGCCGATACATTACTACTGTGTGAAATACAACATATGTACATGTACAAAATTAAGCTATCTAAGGAAAAGTAATGACATAAGGAAAAAGATATTGCATGATTACAAATCTTCCACGGAAATACATAAACTACCTAAAATGAATAGAGAGGGGTGATATCTTCCTTATTAAGATCATCAGGTCTTTTTATTTATCTTGGATTAGATTATTAGGAGGAATAGAGAGGGGTGATAATAATATTGATCCTAAAGTGAAACCACGTATCCCAAGTGATAGTATAGTAAGTTTACTTGAAAAATTTCAGCGAAAATAAGCCATTTACAATAATTATAACAGAAATGAGAGCAATGTACTAATAGTACTCGCAATAGGAATATACTTTAAAAAAAAAAAAAACAGATGTTTTTCATTACATGAATAAAATCATAAACAAACGTATAATACATAAGTATATAAAAAAGCAGTTACATATATTTTTTCTTTTCACTTGCAAAAAAAAAAAAAAGGAAAAACAAGAAAAAAAAAAAGCAAAAAGAAGCAACAATAGACCCATCATATATAATTACTTTCATGCTCGACAAACAAACCACACCATCATCAATCCATTTTGGTTTCTTTTTCAAAAAGAAAAAGAAACCGACACGACCCCATCTTAACACCTTAATTAATGGTAATCACTTCCTTTCTCTTTCTCCTTTTCCTTATCCTCCTCGGTCTTGGAGTGGTACCCAGGAAGCTTTTCCTTGATCTTCTCCAAAATGCCCTTCTTCTCCTTGGCTTCCACTTCTGAATACTCACCATGAGTGGTAGTACTTGTATGATGAGTTTCTGCAGGAGGTGGTGGTGGTGGTGGGGCCACCTCTTCTTTCTTTTGCTGTCCAGGCAGCTTCCCCTTAATCTTCTCGAGAAATCCCTTCTTCTCCGCTTCTGGATGACCTTCCTCGTACGTGATCGGTATGTTTGTGTCCTCGTGATGATGATGCTCTTCCTTCTTCTGCTCTTCCTTGTGTCCCAAGATCTTCTCCGTCAGCCCCTTCTTCTCTTTCTTCTTCTTCTTCTTCTCCTCTCCTTCACCTCCTTCCTCATCACTTGACTGTACATAAAAAAAAATTAAAAATTAAAAAAGGTGTAAATACTATAAAGTAGCTAATTCGATCCATAAGAGGACTGATCAAAAGTAAAATTCATCTAGAATGATCACACTAACAATTTTGAATATCATGCTAACAAATATATAGTGATTAATACTAACACTTTTCATAGAGAGTTTTATGGTAAGATGAGAAAAAATTTCTTACCGACAGACTTTGTTAAATTGTCGTATTTTTTTTATTTATTTAATATGATCTGAAAACCGTATTCTACTGAAGAGTTGCCTTTTTTTAATTTTTATTCTAAACCTGATCATCAAAAACCGTGATAATATTAAATCGACAAACTAAAAACATATGAGTACTTACAGAGCTGGAGCTGCTGTCTGATCGGCGGAGCTTCTCCAGCAAACCGGGCTTTTTCTCCTCCTCCTCTTTGTGTTTTGGTTCCTCAACATGATGATAAGCTGCTACGGGCTGAGCCTCCGACACTTTGACCTTCTCGAAGTCACCGGCGATAGCCACATCTTGCTGGTGATGATAATCATGGCCATGATCATGATGATCATGCTTCTCCTCTTCCTTCTTGTCTTCCTTCTTACTCAAGAAATCAAACAGCCCGCGATCCTTACTCTCAACCGAACCGCCCTCCTCACCAACCTTGGCCTCGTACTCGCGGCTCTTGTTCTCCTCAGCCATAATTAACAAAAGTTTTTTTGTTTTTTTGTTTTCACAAACAAATGAAATTGGTTTTGAAGTTGTATGAGTGAGTTTAAACTGAAATGCTTGGCAAGTGGATATAAGTTTGCAACGATGATGGTTTTGGTATTGGCTGAGTGGAGTGGTTTATATAGCGTCACTCCACGCGGATCCAACGCGATTAAGGGAAAAAAAAATTAAAAAAAGAAAAAAGCTTTTAAGGCCATCCAATCCAGTCCAGCTCAATTCCTCCTCCTATAACCGACGTTTCTGCTTTTGCCAAGAACATAAAGGACGAAAATCCAGCCAATAGAAAAATATCTAGTAAACTTTAAAATCTCTACGCTCTGACGCGTACGTTTGTGATGTACTCGCTTTACTGCGTTGACACGTCATTGTGTGGGATCGGGGAATTTGGGCGTATTGGTCAAGTTCAGGAAATGAGAAAATGAACAGCCAAAAGGAGAAAAGAAGTAAAGGTGGCCCGGTGTACTATTGCTGATCGCTTTTGACCAATAGGATGCGTCCACGTAAAAGGCGAACGTGAGAGGGTGTACTTGTGGGACCCGCGAGTGTCGGCCGTGATTTGATTAAACTGAGAAGGTCGGTCAAGGGGGCCCCAGTTAATGGAGAGTCGTAACGTGGCCACTTGGCAGGTGCTTCGGGAAGAGGGTGGCGTGGCGATATCGAGATCCGGGACTGGTAGGTGCACGGTATGACTCGTGAGGGTCCAGTTTTTAATCCGTTAGATGGTTGTCATTTTCCCAAGATACGTTCCTTGGGAATGCTCTTTGTGGGACATAAGGACAAGTGGTCGGTCCGGTGCTGCGTGGGCGTACCTATGCGTACAATTTTTATTCCACTTTTAGTTCAAGGTCAAGGAAGAAAATAGTAAAGGGCCAAAAAAAAAAAAAAAAAAAAAAAAAAAAAAAAAAAAATTTTATTTTTTCAGGGGAAAAAAAAAAAAAAAAAAAAAAAAAAGAAAAAACTTATATTTTGTACGTTTTGAACCTCACGTTGTCACGTGTATGGGCACGTGATGGGGTTCTTATTGTCTAATTTGTTGAGATCAAGAAAAAAAAAGAGGGATTTTTCCTCGAAGTTATGAAAATAATTTGGGCCCCGTTCACTTCATTGATTCGAGTTTAGAATTTAAGTTTTGTTACAGTAAAAAGTTCTCAGAAACAGTCACATCTAATTTTTTTATTACAGTAAAAAATTCTCACATAAAGTCACATCTCAACTCAAATTAAAAACTTAAATCATCGAATTAAACGGGTTGGTATTGAAAAAACGGACAATTCAGAGGGTGGTAGTAAAAGCATGAAGAATAGAAGGAATACAAGACGTTACAAACTTAACATTTAAGGCTTTAACTTATTTGAATCGAGATCAACGTGACTAGGGCCACTAGGCCATGGAGGGGAAAGTCTCGTGGGGGAAGTTAACTGCCAATAATAGTATGTCGATGTGGAAATTGAATATCTACATGGCAATTTTCAACAAGCTATGCATTACTATCTCATAATGCTACAGAATTAGGTTAAAATCACTTTCTCATTTATTGCTACCAGATAATAATTTTCGGGATAATTGAAGTTCTTTATAGTTTTACTGAATTCATCACAATTTTAACATTGTTGTAACATTTATTTAATATCTACATGAAAATTTTATGAAAGAAAATACTGTAATAAAAAAATTTAAATTATAAAAAAAAAGGCCGAATAAATCATGAGTCTAATTCTATCGGTATTCCAGAATTTTCTCCAATTTCAATTAAGAATCTTTGGGACTAATGTAGGCCCATTAATTAAATGATTGTCAGAAAAAAAGGCCCATTAATGATCTCTAAGCAAACCAATAATTCCAGCTCAAATTATACCAGAGTTGGGTCTGGGTAGACAACCAAAGTCCTAACAAAAAGTTGATGTTATTGGTTTATGCCGTTCCTTCAAGTATTTTCCTTTTCTATTTTGTTATCGTTTTAAATGTCAATTTAGCGTTTTACCATTAATGTAGTTCCTATCAATGTTTTCTTTTTGGGTTAATCCCAGTAATAGTCCTCAGGTTTACTCTCATTTCCACTTTGGTTTCTGAGTTTTTAAGTCCCGCATTTGATTCATGACGGTTTTACTCGGTTACAGTTTGAGTCAAATATTTGGCATAATTTGTGTAAATTAAAGAGAAAAATTAAAAACAACTAAAATTTGGAGACTCTTCATGAAAAATCAACTTTCATTTTTTTTTTGTATTATTTTAGCACCTAAACTTTAAATGTTTTCAATTTTGGTTTCTAATTTTTACAGATTCCATCAAAAATTAACACCTAGATGACGGAAAGATCGAAACTGAAATAAAATAAAACCTCAGAGACCAATTATGAGATATTTTAAAAGTCATGGACCAAAGTGAAATTAAAGATAAATCTCAAGGACCATTTATGCGATTAACCCTTTCTTTTTTGTTTTTGTTTTTTGTTTCAAGAATGTTCTTTTTTTCAGGTCATTGTCGTTTTTTATAAATGTCGTTTCGACAAATTGTTGTCGCTTCCCATTTCATGAGGTGTTTTTTTTTCTCTCTTTCTATCTTTTTATTAAGGTTCGTGTAGTTTTTGGGGATTTTGTCGTTCTATTCATGAGGTTACTGTCGTTTCAAGGATCATGTCCTACAAATATCTGTCGTTTATTGCACTCATTGTCGTTTAAATATTAAATGTCCTTTTCTAGCTGACGTCGTTTGTTTGTGGTTTTTTTTTTTGGTTTGGAAGTTAATTTACACAGATGACAGTTGTTTCTTGAAACTTTTTTTATTTCTTTTTAAAGTTGTTGAGTCATTCTTTTTATAATTATTATTATTATTTTATTGTTTTTTTTTATATTGTCAACCTAATGATGGTATATGATAGAAAACACACGTATGCCATAGCCCGCATGCAATCTGCTTACAACTGTTTCAAAAATTACAAATTCAAAGATTCATTTGCCAAATTTAAAAGCGAATTCTGCCCGAATATGTTGCCAAATGCATTTCCAAACAAAGCACATCCCTACAAGCATCCCTTCTGTATGGCACCAACTTACCATAGCGAAGGGATAAAACCACTTGTCAAAAAATGGATTAACAAATTTTGTAATGTGACTAAAATAATAAATTTTTACCAAAAAAAAAAAAAAAAAAAGAGGTGATAGGTCCACGGAGGATCAACTGATATCTGGCAGCTCTCGGAGTAACTATGGACTGAGAACACTGCATAAAAGAGCCTATTGCCAAGTCCATGCCGCATTCACGTAGAAGAAACAAATCGCTGCCATTTACGTACCTCATGAAGCAGCCAGAATCAAATCCAACAAGTCAATCGATTTCCAAATGAGATAAATGTCAAAAAAAAATTAACAAGCAATTGAGTTAGCCTCTAAGATCCAATCATGATGCCACAATTAGAAGCTTCCTTCTAACAAGCGTCATTTCACTTGAATTTGATTGCCTCCATTTGGGTTGGATCTAGCCAACCTTATGCGGGTCATTAGAGATTCGACGGCATCGGATAGTAAGCCTTTTCTTCCAACCAGTCTCACTCCAAATTCATGATTCAACATTCTCATCCTGTCATCGTCCCCACCAACCCCGCTCAGCTCAATAACCTGCTTCCTTGAAATCAAGGCATAGAGACAGAGACAAGCGAGTTCTAACTTTCCCCCTCTAAATTTCACTCTCAACAAGGACTTCGAATCGAGATCATTTGACCCCGGATCAAATAACACAGAGAAGCTTCCAAACGTCAGATCAGGCGCGTCAAACAATTTATTCAAATTGTCAACTTCCTCATTAACATCATTTAACTTGTTAGGAGAAATTAAGGACCTCCTTTTGGCTTCTCTAAATATGTTGGCAGCCTCTCTCATTCCACTGAGAAATGCCCCATGCATTGTTGCTGGATACTGTTTGTTAGTCGCTTCTCCAGCAAAGAACAATCTCCCATCCCCAACACTCTCTGCAAGTATATCGTAATCGTCCCCAGAAGAGCCTACTGCGACATAGGAATATGATCCATAGGCAAAGTTATCCCTTCCCCAGCGAGTGCAAACAGCCTGAATCGGGTCTGGAACAACAATCCCTTTGGGATTAAAGATACCTCTCAATATCTCTAACACCCTTTTAACGGACTCCACAGGGGACATCAGCTCGAACCTAACAGCAGCATCTCCTGCCACAAGAGCAACTAGAAGCGCACCTCCTGATACAGAGGAATAGCTATAGAACAGAAAGAACTCGCCTCTCATGCTTGGAGCCTCAGACAAATGACCGAAGGTATCAATATCTCCACCCCAAAAGTTATAAGGAAATAAAATGGCAACCTTATTCAGTAACCCGAAGCCTAGTCTCTGGATGGCATCTCTTTTTCGCTGCGGAAGCTCAGGGACAAACTCAATAGACCCCTTCTTCAAGACTCCTAATGGCACCGTGCAGAGAACCATGTCACCCCGAAACTCCTGGCCACCAGCATACACCAACACCCCATCGGTTCCATACCTAATGCTCTCCACAGTCCTTTTGTAGAAAATCGGAAGGTCCTCTGCAAGGGCTCGGATAAAGGTCTCATTGCCGCCGGGAATGAAACAATGATCACCCCCCATCTCGTACGGATCATCCTGATCCCAATATGCCATTGATAAATTCGACATTAGAGAGGCATTTGCATATTCCAAGTTAGCTAGATGCCAATCTAAGAGCATCCGCTCTTGTGGGTCCTCCGCGACGCCATTAACTCTCCGAAAAGCTTCCAATGCAGTTCCTAATGGGACATCTACGGATTTAACTTCCTCTATCATTGCCTGCCTAAGCTTACATACTCTATCTAGCAACTTGTTAAAAGAAACCTCTACTCTAGAATCAATTTCCGAGTCTACTGCTTTCCCATCAGGTAAATAAAGCGGACAAATATCCCTCACCTTATGAAGAGGCAAACCCAATTGCCTAGCTAGAACTCCAAGCGGATTGCCATTTATTCCGGTGAGGACGCTCCCACCGAGATCCGCTGCAGCCTCGGCACCATCGCCACTCATCTTCTTCGTCTTTACGCGACCTCCAGGTCTGGCCCTACCTTCCAAGACTACGACTTTAAACCCTAGAAACACCAATTGCCTCGCCGCAATCAAACCAGCCAAGCCGGCGCCGACAATTACGACATTGCCCCTCTCGGCCCCGTCGAAGGACCTCAATTTCGGTTCTTTCATGGCCGGTCCGAGCCCGAAGTTGATGTAGCCGTGCTCGAGGAGGAACCGGTAAGCCGAGTCGACCAAGCCCTTGTGCTCCGACCGAATGGACTCGAGCGCGTGGTCGCGCGTCAACCATGCGGAAACGTTCGACCTCCAACGCGCCAGAATGTGGTTCCTCACTACTATGTAGTTCGCCTGCTCGGTCCCGCCAACGGTGGCGACCACGTTGGCCTCGATCTCCTCCTCGGTGAGCGAGTCGACAGGAAATCCCACTGAAACCGCGATTAGGGCTTCGATGTCGACCTCCTTGGCTAGGTCGGCGCGGCGAATCTTGGCCAGCGACGGACTTCCGTTGAGTTCGGTGAAGAACTTCTTTCTACGGCGTCGTTTCCTCGCCGGAGGGCCCGGTTCGGTTGGGCCGCGTTCGGGTCGGTTGGAGAGGTTTTGCGGTGGCTCATCGGCGGTGTCTTCGGGAACAGGATCGGAGGAATCGTCGAGGGAGTCGGAAATGGGAGCTTCGACCGTCGTTTGGGGAGCGGAGGAGGCATTTTCCGGTGAGTCTCGGGAATCGTGAGCGAGGTTCTCGGAGATTGTGGCGTCGGTATCAGGTGAGGAGTCGCCGGAGACGACGTCGTCAGGGTTGGTATCGGAGGGGTCTTGGGGTGTGTCCGTGGCTTCCATTTCCATAATCAGGTTAGCTTTTCGAATGTGGACTGGCTTTCACTCGAGTAAATCTATAGGCCTTTCATTGTTCTATCCTTGGGCCTTTTAAACCCAATAATGGGCTTATGCCTGATCATCAGGCCCGTGGCCATTAACATTAGCGTTTTTTTTTTTTTTTTTTTAAGAAAGAGGGAAATAGCAGACTTTGAAGGGAGAATTAAAATTAATAGCAGAATTAGAAAAAAGTGCAGTAAATAGTAGAAAAGTATAAATCAAATATTGTTACCTACACCAAAATATCAAAAATACCCCTATTAATATGCCTAAAACCCTAATTTTAGATTCTCCTCCTTCTCTCTCCTCCCTCTCGTATTCACTATCTCCTCCATCTTCCTTGCTCTTTCTGGTGCTGCCGCAACTGGACAAAAGGTTTTTTTTTTTTGGCTAAAACCACAGGAGAGAGGCCTCTAGAGCCGAACCCTAAACAAATGAATAAATAAGCAAAATAAATCAAAACTCTGAGAAATCTCAATAATACTTTATTAGTTCTTTTAAGTGTTTGACAATCAGCTATTTATAGCTTAGAGAAAACAATTAACCAAATGATAAATAAATTTACGTTTTAATTAGTAAGAAATGACACTAAAAATGGGGCCGAACGACAATAAACTCAGAGCCAACAGTAAGAAACGACAATGAGCATCAGCCACATTGATTGACTAGAGCATGCCCTTCATCACTTTCTCTCTCCATGTCCCATCCTCGCTCTCTCTCTCCCCATCATAGACGGACCCGCGATATGAAAATCATTGTAAATAATAAGACACATATCTCTCTCTCTCATCGATCTCCCCCAACATCGACGACGCAGTCGTTATAACAAAAATGGCACAGAAGATGCACGACATTCTTAGAATTTTAAATTTTATTTTTAAAAATATGTTATTTACTTCATTTTTTAAAAAACGTACTGCTATTGCCTATAGTTTTTACTTTTTTTTTTTGTCTAAGCAAGAGTTTGAAAAAAAGGGATTATTTTACTACCCCTTAACTTTAATGTCATTTCTAGTTTGGTTCTCGAGTTTAAAAAAAATATGAATTTATCCTTTTAAATTTTAATTTAGTCTCACTTAACCTAGCATGTTAGAATTTTTATGAAAAAAACATTTTTAAGAAAAGGGGCAATATGGTCACATGATCTTTTGTCTAAGCAAGAGTTTGAAAAAAAGGGATTATTTTACTACCCCTTAACTTTAATGTCATTTCTAGTTTGGTTCTCGAGTTTAAAAAAAATATGAATTTATCCTTTTAAATTTTAATTTAGTCTCACTTAACCTAGCATGTTAGAATTTTTATGAAAAAAACATTTTTAAGAAAAGGGGCAATATGGTCACATGATCTTTTTGTTAGAACTTCTGTTAAAAACAAACAAAGAAAGACAACATAACTACACTTAATTTCCTCTTTTTCTGTGTTAATAAGTTGGTTAAATATGACTAATTTAATTTTTATAATGTGAGAGTTTTTAAGTTTTAGAGTGTAAATTGAGAATGACTAAAAAATTTGGGGTATTGCTGAGATTAACCAAAAAGAAAAAAAAGAAAAAAAAAGAAAAAAAAGAAAAAAAGAGAGAGAGTGCTCTAAAGCTAATTTTGTCACCAGACTAGTAGTTGACGGTTTATTTTTAGAGATTTTATCTGGTACGTCAACATATCAGTAGATTAAATTTTATATCTATTTAATCTGTATAAAAACACATAAAACTAAAAAAATATACATATCTAATGATTAAAAAATTTAACATATCGGTACGTGACTAATTAGAGAATCTCCCCTATTTTAGATGAAAAATTAAAAAAGGCCAAAGGGAAAGAAAGTTACAGTGGGAGAACGTCCACGCGACAACGAAAGTAAAGCAAAACCGAAGGCTGAGCGAAGACCGTTCGATTCTCTCTCGCTCTGTCTTCTCTCTCTTCTTTCAATTCGTTCGAGTCTCTGCAATCTGCATCGTCTTCTTCGTTTCTCTACCTCTGAGACCTTTGTAGAAAGAGATAGAGAGAGAGAGAGAGAGAGAGAGAGAGAGAGAGAGAGAGAGAGAGAGAGAGGAAGGAAGTTTACCTGAAGAGAGAAGAGGGATTAGCGATGATAACAAGATCGAATCTTGCAGAGCAGCTGAGAGAGTATCAAATTCGATCCAAACACGACTGGGCCTCCGTCTCCTTCTTCTCCTCCACCTCTAATCTCACTTCTTCAAGGTAATTCCAATTCTCTCGATTGTAATTAGGGTATTTATTTTCCTTTATCTGTGAAATCTCGCATGGTTCTTTATTTGATTGTGGGATCTATGATTGATAATCTTATTCGTTATTGGTGATAATTGCCAGAAAGTTCATATCTTAGCGTTATTGATTGAACTAGATTCTGGGGTTCTAGTTGCATTTAGCAAAATCTCTTTTTTTTTTTTCTTCTTTCTTTGGCTTCTGATCGTATATTTGGATTTCGAATCATCGGGATAGATGGGTTTGTGGAATTAGGTTTTGAGTTTTCAATTGATTGGTTAGGATTTTTTTTTCTTATTTTCCTTTTATTTTTTGCTTATATATTGTTCTTTGTATAAATAGATGTAGCACAAAATTATCTAACAAAATACAAAAACAACGAAAAAAAAACAGAGAGGAAAAAGATTCGCAGTTATTCTCACTGATGAGAAACGATCAGTAACATCAAGCAAAACACAAGAAACTAATCTAGGAGATGATAACTTTATTGGTATAGATTAATGATTTGAAAGAGGGAGTATAATTGTTATTCTGTAATCTGTATTGTGTTTGCAAATGGAACTCAGACATAGGTATTCTTTGTGGGGAAGCAGACATTTGCGTATTTGTGTGTTTGGACTTTCCTTTTTTAGGCTTTTCCCTTTTGATGAGCCGTATATGTGCTCTCTCTCTCTCTCTCTCTCTAATATTGGCACTCTGCAATTAATTGGTTTGCACCATTTGAATGATGAAGACTTCTGGATTTTCATGTGTAACGCCTTTGGCGTAATTATTCATTACGAATATGTTTTTGTGAAAAGGGATTGAATCCATTTGTGGGAAGAAGTCTTTGGTTTGGCATCAACGTATTGCACGAGTGCATATTTGCGGACATTTTTGTGATAATTTCCACTTGTTTTCTTAAAGCTATTGGTACTTTCTCTGATTTGTGTGTTGACTTAATCATTTCTTCAAATAGTAAACTAAAGTATTTTAGAAGTAGAACCTTTTTCTCAACATGAAGATCATTTGCAATTTGTTCTATTATAAATGTTTTGATTCTCTTTATGTTTTTGTGGGATAGCAACATTCCAGATAATGTTTTGAATTTTTGTTCTTTTTTTTCCCTCTCTGGATGCAGGGTAGATGTTGTAATCTTTGTAATATGGGAGCTGGTGATTCTAGCTTTCTTGGTATTTTCTACTGTTTCTTTATACTTTAGGCAAATACGTCTCGCATTTATCTTGGTGTGCATCACAATGCTTTTACTCTTGTGCATGAAAGTCACGAAGCAAGTGAGATTGGCGAGAAAAAAGAAACGAAGAATGCTTCTTCCCTTGTCTATGTAATACTAGTTCAAGTCATACGTATCCCATTTTGATGTGTAAATCACGAGAATTCTTGGCTATTGGATTTCCCCTTGTCCCTCTTTCATTTATATGAATCTGTAATCACACCTACCGAATCGATATGAATTCTTCAGAAGATGCTGAAGGAAAAGTTTGTTCTTATCATTGAAGATAGGTGTTATGTTGGATTTTTTTAGATACGTATGTTCTTTCCAGTGCTTGTTAGGCTGCGACATCTAAAATACCAGCTTTAGATGTCACTAGTTGCTATTGCTTTCTTGCTATTGCACGGATGTTTGTTTATTTATTTTATGATAAGATTGAAGTAAACAATGTAATACATATGCAAAAAAATAATGAGTATGCAAAAAAATAATGTAATACATAATAAGTTAAAATCAGTTACGAAATAATGAGTATGCAAAAAAAATATTAAAAAAAATAAGAGTATGAAGATGATATTTAAAAGTTAACACAAATGATGATACACAGTCAAAAATCAATTTACAGATTGTTGTAAGTTTACTACATATGCATATATATTTATTTACATATATATGTGCGCGTGATTCGTTTAAAAATAACGGTTATATAAATTATTTTTCAAAAAAAGTGAAAAAAGAAAAAAACATACCTCTAACAACAAAAAGATTTTAACTTATTTTATTGTGTTTTTAATTAGTTTTACTATGTTTTGTTTGAATTTGTTTTTTATTTAATTTGGTGTGATTTGATTCTATTTTAACTAAACATATTCTTATTTATATTTTCATTAAAATTATTCACAATATTTTCATTTGTGTAGTATCCGAAAGTTGGTGTAAAATGGTAGTTAAATGGTTATAATTCATACAAATTATTTATATATTCTTATCTGTGTAGCATAAAAAAGTTGGTGCAAAATGGTGTAAAAACTCGGCCAATAAATCACTTAAAAATAAATAAATATAATAATTAGAAAAATTTGAATGATTCTAAGTCAGACATGTGATCTATTTAAAATAATTAATATGTAAATTGTTTAAAAATAGAAAGACACGAAAGGGAAAAAAAGGTATAAAAGAAACGTGTTAAAGTATGATGAACTGAATTTTATTTGGTCCGGCCTAAAGAGCTCGCGGTGTGACATATGTGGTAGAGCTTTAATAATGAAACTTTTTTGGGGGTCTGTAGTGGTAGTGGAGGAGGGATTAGGCTGATAGGCACATATAAATCTATTTTGATTAATTTATTTTTTAATTTAATTTGACGTGATTTTATTTTATTTATAGCCCGTTTGGTTTGATGATTCGTTCTCTGATTCGAATCATGGTTCATGATTTGCTACAGTATTTTCTCTCACAAAAAATACACGTAAATCGAAAATGGTTTTAATCTCATGATTCTAATCCATAAACCAAACAGACTAGTGTATTTTTGAATTTAATTTGATCATTTATAGTATTTTTATCTAAGTCGTATTAGAAACTTCATGCAAAATGATGTTAGAATGGATAAAATCGAACTACAAATCCATTATAAAGTAGTAATTAAATATAGTAATAATTAAAAATAATCCGGCATTTATCACAGGCCATCGGATCTAAAAATTCAGCGGCTGCGATTGGCACGTAAAACACACGCACAAGAAGATTGCGCGTCCAACGTGTGGTAGGGGACAATGGCGTCAGCAAAACCGGAGGTGGGCCCCGCCACTTTCTTCTTTCCTGCGAATCAAAGTGCGACACGTGATTAAGCTGTTGACCGCAATCTGCTTCTGCCACATGGAGAGCACTTAAGAAGATGCGCAATTGAGTTTTGACATGCGGTTTTTAGCTAAATCTTGCCGCACTAAAAGAACATGAGCGGAATTTTCTATAATCAGAGGGAGAGAAGGGACTGGGCAGTATTCAAAGAACAGTAACTTAGGTGTCTCTTATAGTAGATAGTATAATGTACAATACAAGGGAAAGAACCGAAGTAGTAAACATAAGGATCAAATTAATTTTAATCATTTAAAATATATAGAAAGACTAGCTAGAGGATAAAGTTATACAAGTATCCTACAGCTTGTGAGCAAAAGGGAAGTAGGGAACTTGTGATGCAAGCACAAAGCCATATGGTTTATTTATCCACAACTAACATCAGGAATAAGTGTTACAATTTAGTCAAACAAGGACATGGGTCAGTTTTGATTGAACACGGTGGATTAGAAACCCATTAAATTGAATATTCGCAGCAGCTTGTTTTAGCGTCCGTTCTTCCACAGGATTTTTCTCTTCAACGTTGTTATTCTGGCTTGAGGAAGTGAACTTCTAGTCCCTTGGTAACAATACTCCAGATTGCCCCCGTGACGACCGAAACGCTGATAAGCATACCCAAGACTCCCAACGACCAATTGAGGAACCAAACAGCGCTATATTTTTGGGGTTTCTTGATGAGCATCCACATGAAACTTGGATATGCCAAGGTGACGGGCAATGCCACTCCGCCAATGAGCCCCGCTAAGCTCGGCAAAAATGGAAGTGCAACTGCTATGAAAGAAGCCAGGCAGCCAAAGAAAATCCTCAGAGCCGAGCGTAGCCAGCGTGGGCATGGTTGGTTTAAGGCGCTGGTGTATCTAAACTCCAGATTGTCAAATACTGGCATTGCATATATTTGAAACGAGCTTAGGCTGTTAATCACCACCAACATGCTTGTCATCCCTAGAAGGAATTTTGATGTGTCTCGTTTGTGGAATTTGTACATAGCAGATAACAGCCCTTCGTTTGAAACAGGCATCTGCCACCAGACACATAATTAGTTCCTCTTCAACCAACAAATCAACACGAACTCAGCGGTCATTTTTGTAGGCAACATGATAGATATAGTTTCTTCTAAAATATAAAATTATTATTGGCCAAACTCTTAACAACTTAAGTTTTTGGAATAGATTTGTAAACTAACGTGGTATCAGAGTAGGAGGTCCTGAGTTTAAAGTACTCCTGTAATTGTACTTTTTATTCTCATTTAAATTGTCATCATGTATTAAGTCTTTAATATATTTCGGGCTTAAATATTCACGTGTTGGGCTTTTTAATTAATTTACCCACATAATTGCCAATTATTCAGCCCACATATGAGGGAGAGTGTTAAAGTATAAAATTATTGTTGACCTAACTTTTAACAGCTTAAATTTTTAAGATAAATTGATAAATTAATAATTTTAAATTAGTATAAATCCTTACCTTATTCCCATAAGCCAAATAGCCGCCAATAGCAAGGGGAAACAAACACATTGCAATGATTAAATAGGCAAACTTCACTCCTTTCCACATTGGTAGTCGGGATGGGCGCTTAATGCTCGATGGCATCGTCCCCTGTATAAAAATTATATATTAGTTATAGATGCAGCCATAACTTAGCGGAAAATAAAAATAATAATAATAATAAACTCAAACTCTTGAAAAGTTACCTGTATTTCAAGCACAAGATTGTGGCCTCTAAAAGTGAAGGCAATGATCCCAAGCGCATTGAGAGTTTCAAAAAGCGTGGCTACATCTGATTTTGCACCCAATGGTTCATACGACACACCCTTAAGCCTGCCTTTGCTCACTGAGATCACCCAAATCAGCGTGCAATAGCTCACGGCAGTGATAGCCCCAATCAAGGAAATCCCAGCTATTGAATTGAGGTTAGGAAGTTGAGCTATAACAGTGGCTATGCAGGTAAACACCAAATACCATTCTATTGTCGTCAACGGCTTTACATTGCACGTTTCATTGCACAAAAGCTCGAAAAACATCTTCATGGTGCCTCCACCAATCATGATCAGTGTCACGCAGGTCCCACCGGAAAGATACATGATCGGAAAGAGGGACATCAGTTTCCCTAGCTTCTCACCTGTTGTTGACCTTAATAGTCAGTGGTTTTCTGAAAACGGCATCATATATTTTAATACATAAAAAGCAATTTATTTTTTTCATTATTTTCTCAACTTTTGACGTTTCTTTCTCTTTTCTCCTATCAGACAGAAAGCTTGATTTCTGCCTAGGTATAACGAGAATTTTTCAACCAGCATGAGTTGTTGGCAAGAGATTTGGCCCTTTTTTTTTTTTTTTTTTGGCGGAAGACAGGATTGATGACTTTAGTTACAAGGGGCTCTACAATGAAACCATGTCCACATGAATCTACCCCAGTCTCTTGTCAAACTACAATATCATGTTTCTCAACAAAAGCTAGTTTACTTGCTTTATTTAGTGAAGCATTATCATTGGCCGGATTCATGTAAAGCAGCATTATTTTGATAAGAATGATGTTGATTTATCTCTACTTTTCCCTCTCTTTTTCATAATATATCAAGTTTGCTGACGTACAAAAGAGCTACGACACTATCACTTATACATCTATCTTTTTTTTTTTTTTTGACTTTTTGCTTCTTTATTTTCTGATCTCTGATTATAATCACTTATCCATATATCTAACTTAATTGTATGGTCTAATTTCGCTCTTATTCTGGTTTTGAAAAATATGCTCCTATGAACTGAATAATTAGTGTTGAATTAATATATATATATATACACAGACAAACTAGGTTGTTCGTATTTTTCGAACTCGTCTGTATTTTTCTTCTATTTATTATATTTTTGAGTGAGGAATTTGGTAGAGGATTTGGTTGCCAGTGGACCCCAACTTAATCGAGATATGTTAATTGTCTTTGATATCAATTATTATCTCGAACAATATATTAATACACACGCACACGGCTTACCAAACGCCTCAATGGAGAGACGAAGGTATCTGCTGTAGCGCATGCCGGAGTCTGATTCATGAAGCTGAATCAGTAACCAAAGTGTGTACAACTGCCACACGAAAGCCAGTACGAGACATGTAATTCCCCATGCCCTGCACGTATCGAATAATTCACGATATTATCAGTTCAGTACTAGCTAGTTTCAACATGCTAAATATTTTAAGCCCTAAACATTAGTACTAATAGTACTGATTAATCCTTAAAATCTGAAAAGGGTGTGTGTGTGTGTGTCGTTGTTGTCACTTACCAGCCAAGAATAGCGAAAGCTAGGGGGAGAAGAAGGGCTTGAACGCCAATCCCCGAGCACAAAGTGTGAAACGCTGCATAGTAAGAATTACCACGCCTGGATTCGGTAATAGGCAGCCAAGCCTCCTGTGGCTCAAGCTTTGTGAAGTGTCCAACTTCTTCCAAATGGCCTTGCATACTTGCAATTGCCCTTTTCACAGGGCTGGCTAGAGGAGTGGTAGTACCACTACTGCTCATGAAACGCGAAAGCAATGGACTTTTGGCCGGGGTTTTGGGCGCTGAATCGAGCACCGGGGATGACCAAGTTATTAAAGGAGAATGGAGTCTGAATGGAGGTGCTGATATGACCTCTTCCCTATTTCCCTTCGGATTCAGCTTCACTTCCGTCACCTCACCCATTTCTTTTTAAGCAGAGCTCTCTCGCTATATATATCACTCTCAAGGTGTATAATATGTATGAGAAGAGTAGCTTTTCAAAGGATCTTGATCATGGGCTTATCTTTATAGAGGTTGGAAATTATTGAGACCCGTTTGGTTCGCGGGTTCAAATCAGATAGTTTGAGCCGAAATTTAAACTTTTGTCAGAAAAAGACATCGTAACTGAACCATTTGAACATGGATGCTGAGTCGTAACTCATTAGAGTCATGCAAATTTATAGCTCGTAAAGGCTAATGGTGGGGAATGCTATATAAGGCTAAAGTAGCAATCTTTTGACTGCCTTCAGTTGTGGCTGCTATTACATCTATTCTAAAGACGACAAAAGCTCAATTTGTCTTAATTTAAGGAATACTTTATCATCTTTTTTTGGGGGATTGTTCCTTTCCCTTGACTTAATAAGAGAGCCATATTATTGTATATATGGTGACCCTTAATGTGCTATCAATATCAGTCGAGTAGGTGAGTAAATTTTCTCTCTTCTTTTGAAAATTTTCCTTCCTAAAAGTACTAATCACGTTTTAAATTATAAAGAATCTCTTCATGATTCATTCCGGCCCTTAGTATATTCATTTACTAGTATTCAGTACTAGTGAACATTAATTGTATGCTTTTGCAAATAATTTGTATGTCCGTGCACGCATGCATATTGAAAAAGTTTGTGATGAATATTAATTGAATTTAGAGATGACGTCAGCGGGTTTTGGTAGCTTACATCAGCCAAGTAACCCTTTAGCATGAATGCATATGCAATATGTATATATTACCAACTTTCTTATGCTTCTTCCTCTCACTTTCTTATGCACATTACCTTTTAAATTGTTTGAACAACTTTTTCTTTTACCTTCGTCATTGTACATGTGTTCTCTGGACTTCAGTGGCATATATGTATTTCCTAATCTAAAGAGTACTGGTTCTATGGCAGATTGTACGTAAAAGAGGTCCATTGAAGAAGAAAATCGTCTTTTTTGATTGATAAATGAAATGTACATTGATCATGAGACTTCAAACACCTAATGCTAACTTTCGAGACCTTCTTAGTTCTTAATCTTCAAACCACACTATATATAGAGCAAGAATAAGCAAATTAATGTGAAGGGTACGGCAATTTCTTAATTCTATGATCAGACCAGCGAGCTGGTTTACCCAAGAATGAGATCTCCATGGCCACAAAGATGCAGCCGTACGTACCCGAACATGGCTGCGTGACACCAATCGAAGCAACCGTGACAAGGGCTTGTAAGTCCTTACTTGGACTCATGTTGTTGAAAATTGGCATTTCATAGATTTGTAATGGGATAACCTGTGTTTTGACATCTAGAAATCCCTTGAATTCACTTGTGAGCCTGAATTTGAAATTGAAACCTCTGTCAAACCCTACAATATTTAAGAACTAAGAAACTGTAGTTTTTATGATCATATAGATGCTAAACGCGTTTATTACGATGAATAAGGTTGTAAGTGCGAGCACAAAGTGTAAAGTGTCACGCTCTCATGGTCATGGTATAGATATATTGCTGAGAATTCCACCGTTGCCTAGAATCTATGGACTTGTTCATTTCACCAATTTGAGTTTAGAATTCAAGTTTTGTTACAGTAAAAAGCTCTCAAAAACAGTCGCATCTAACTTTTTTACTACAGTAAAAAATTGTCACATAAAATCATATCTCAACTCGAATTAAAAACTCAAATCAACAAACTAAATGGGTCCATAACTCTCACCCAAATACGGCTTTTGGTGTAAAAAGGTGGATACCTTCTACCAAGGGTAAATACCTCGTGTCCGTACGCCCAGTATCCTCCAATCGCAGTGGAAACCATCAAATAATAAGATATGCAATTTTGACCACTCTCCACTTACATAAGTTATAACCCGGGATGGGTTAATAATAATAATAATAATAATAATAATAATAGTAATAATAATAATAACATCTACTCAATGGATTCGGTAATAGTGTCCTTATTCAGCTTTCTTTGAAAGTGATCAAAC
Organism: Morus notabilis; assembly: GCF_000414095.1. NCBI lineage: Eukaryota > Viridiplantae > Streptophyta > Magnoliopsida > Rosales > Moraceae > Morus > Morus notabilis. The sequence continues at coordinate 347,840 of NW_010362819.1, forward strand.
AAAAAGGATAAAAGGCGAACTAAAGTTTGAAGCCTTATTTAGGACATTTGAAAATGGTCACTGTCCAGTACTATATTTGTTGTTTTCACTTTTTATCTTGAATTAATAAAAAATGGCTGCCATGGCGCCATTATGAAGAAGCTTTTGCCCAATTGCATATAAACAAGATATTTTTTTTTTGTCGAATTAATTAGACGACAATATGAGCTTTATTCTCATCCAATCCTCTTATTTTACTCGAAGGTCGCCAAGCTTTACAGCTTAAATTTTGTGAGAAATTATTAAATAAAGAAATAATGTCTGAATTTTTTATTTCGATCTTCTTTTCTTGTTGGGTTATTGGCACAAATGGTCTCAAACTTATTGAGTAAGTGATAGTTTGGTTCTCAACTTTTTTTAACAAATCGACCCCCAACCTTTTAAAACATGTGCAATCTAGTTCTTTCTGTCAAGATCCGTCTAAAAGCTAACGGCCCAATGCACGTAACTACCCACATGACCCAGACTTCCTCGGTCTTTCTCTGGCGGAGGAGAGAGAGGAGGGCTTGTTCTTGGGAAATTAGTTGTTTGGTGGTGGAGAGAGAGAGAGAGTGGTGTTGGTGTTGCAGTTTGTGTGGACTTGAATACGAGATTGGAACGTGACCCAAGCTTTCTCGGTCTTTCTCTAACGGAGGAGAGAGAGGAGGGCTTGGTCTAGGAAAATCGGTTGTTTGGTGGAGGAGAGGGAGATTGGTGTTGATGTTACGGTTTGTGTGGACTTGAATACGAGATTGGAACGTGACCCAGGCTTCCTCAGTCTTTCTCTAGCGGAGGAGAGAGAGAGAAACAAGATGAATTAGGCCACGTGAGTGGTAACGTGCATTGAACCGTTAGCTTTTAAATGGATGTTGACATAAAAGACCAGATTGTATCTATTTTAAAAAGTTGAGGGTCAATTTATCAAAAAAAAAAATTCAAGACCAAATTATCACTTATTTAATAGATTGAGAACCATTTATGTCAATAACTCTTTCTTGTTTAAAAGTACATTGCACCCTGACCAGGAATCTTGTTTTTGCTTTTGATTTTTCAATGGTTGAAGGGCCAGTCAAATGTTGATTTATAATACAGCAAAAGCAGATTAATTGGTCGTGGTGTTTTATGTTCTTGTCGACGTTGAAAAACTCATCTCTAAATTGTTTGTTAATGAATTTTTTATGTTTTATGGCGTAGAAAACGATGTTCTTTTTCTTTGGTAACATATTTTGCAAGTTTAACGAGAGGAAAAGAATGTGGCAAAAAGAGTTGGAGTATTTCTCAAAAAAAAAAAAAAAAAAAGAGTTGGAGTAAAGGTGGATATTAATATAATTCATTTCTTTTTTTTTTCATTATTTTATATTAGGTGGTTTTATTTACATACCCTTTTTTCATTTCTTTTTTTTTCATTATTTTATATTAGGTGGTTTTATTTACATACCCTTTTTCATTCACTACACCCCCTTAAATTAAAAATTTCTTACTACAAAAAAATCCTTGAATAAAATGATCAAAAAGGACAATGCTCTTAATTGCATAATTAAATTATAATTATTACAAAAGGGAAATCAATGATAGATATTTTTTTTTCTTTCCACACGCCCCACAAGTCATATTCCCAAACTACAAACTATTTCTATTTTAAAATTCATAACAAAACTCTAATTTTAACATTTCAAATGCTATTCCAAAAAATTACGCAGAGTACGTTCAATTTTTTTTTTAATATTTATTGTATGAAGATTGCTCTTTTATTTTTAGTTTTTCGTTTGGTGTTAACATTTGTTTGCTAATTATTTTTATGCAAATTATTTTAATACAATGCTCTAACTGATGTGTCAATTGTAAATTTAGTATTTAAGTGTAAAAAATACTCTCTAATTAATGCAATGATATTTGTTGTTATCTGTTTGTCATATGCTATCCTTTGCAGGAAATCTCCCACCAAGTATCGCATATAGCAAACAGTTTTTGCTTTTTTAAAGTATTTTAAAATTAAAAGTTTACTTTTATAATTTTTAAAGCTAAATAATTATAGGGAAAATATATTTTAACATTTCAAATAACATTATGCATTGTAGTAAAAATGAAAATAACATGTCATATCATACTTTTTAGTATCAAATATATAATTAACATTAACATTTATATTGAAGATGGTCTAAGAGTAACTCTAATGTAATGCTATGATTGATATGCTAATTGTAAATTTAACATTAGAGTATAAAAATACTTTTCAATGCAATGCCATTTGTTGTGTCAAATTTTTCATATGTTATACTTTGTAGTAAATTGTCCACTAAATATAATATAGAAAAAAATTAGCATTTAATTACTTTTAGTTAAAATGTTTACTTTTTCATGTAATCATTGCATCTTTTGTATTTTTTAATTATTTTAAAAATAAAAATTTACTTTTACAACTTACGAAGCTTAATGATTATGAGAAAAAATAGATTTAATATTTCAAATAACATTATGTATTTAAGAAAAAAAAATGAAAATAACACATATGAATGAATTTTTGAAAAACAATGTTCTCTCTATTGTGCCTTTTTTTTCCTTTATACGAAAAGAAAGTGCCTTTGGGGATGGGTAAGAGAGAGAGAGATATATGAGGGATGCCCCAAATCAGGTGGACAAAATGCTTCAGCTTTTGGAGTGTATATTTTGAAAATTGTTTTTTATTAATTTCTTCTTTCTTCTTTTTTATTGTTTGATTATTTTCATATATTTATTTGAAATTTAATGGCTTTAATTAAGTTTTTAATGCTTGCCACCTCGACATTTCCGTTTGAATTAGAAACGGATTTAGATAGAGGGGGCATCTCGAACTGTTTTTTATAGATCAAAAATATTTTGATCGGTTTTAAAAAGTTTGGGATACTTTGAAATAGGGTATATAATTCAGGAGATAATTATGAAAATAATCCAAGAAAAAAAACACCTCTCAAAATTGTTATACGAAGGTTTTCTTTTTTACACAATTGTTATATGAAGTTTTTTTTTTTTTTTTTTAAGTTTATAAAGCTGTCATGCATTTCAAAAATAAAATAAAATAAAATAAAGCTGTTATGGTAAAAAAAAAAAGTGATATATGAGTCATCAGATACAACAGCAAAGTGGAATAAGATAGACATTGATATATCTAATAAGATCTTACACCTCATGACCTAAATTCTCTAATCTATTAATTGATGGTACTAAACGCTATCCGTGCCTACCTTTAACCCAAAAAAAAAAAAAAAAAAAAAAAAACCACCTGTGTTTCGTAGTATTATTTGTGTATTAATTCAGTGGTAGGACATGGAGAAAATAAGACCTTGTTTAGTTCAACAATTTAAATTATTGATTTCGTTTGAATTGTAGTATATTAAATTGTGATTCAAATCAGTGTTTAGATGAGCAAATAAATTGTAATTTGAATTGAAAATAAAATTCAAACTGTGTTTGAATAAAGTGCTGAAAACTGTCATTAGAATTTTCTAATAACTCTTATAGAATCTCATTGTCAATAACATAAAAAAAAATATGCAATATGGATGAGGGTTTGTTCTTCTCTTCATTATGAAGACATTAAAAAAATTCATCTCAATCAGAATTAAAACGAAGAAATTATGACATTTTTAAGTTTGAAATTAAAGAGAGCGAAAAACTAAAATCAAAATTGTTTTCACTGTATAAAACAATTAGAATTGCTAAAATTTAGGGGTAGTGAATTTTAAAATCTAAGAGTCTAAAGCATTAATAATGATTTGAATTGTCTTCTACCAAACATCAAATTTAAATCTTGAACTACGGCTTGAATTATAAACAACAATTCGGATGGTCGAAACAAAATGCCCTAAATATAACCTCTCAATATATATATACACGCATCGATAACATATAATTGGGCCTAATATAAATTCGTTCGCTTTATTTTCTTATTTATTTCTAAGGAAAATAAACACATAACATGATTTAGATTTAGTTGGAAGTTCAGCCTTCAACTCCATTTTGTCCTTATAAAAGGAAAACAATGATAACAAAACAACCCAAATGGAGTCTTGGTATTCGAAACATAAGCCTCTTAATGAACAATTCATTTTATTGATCAGAAAATAGCAAAAGATGTTCCAGAAAGCATTTGCACTAGCATCCTATGAACAGATCCTTCTGCATTCTCATCGTGGTTCTTTGTCAACACTCAAGAAGATGCCTAGAAACAAAACAATGAGAGCATAATGAGTCTATTATATCCTACGAATGGTCAACTAACTCGTGCAATCTTCAATTACTTTCCAACTCTAACGAAGGAGCTTTGAAGAAAGCACTAGCACAGTAGCATTGACAAGCATAAAAGAGACCTTTAGCACAACGTAAATAAAGCTATTGATGATCCACTGCAAACTGCAATTATATAAATGTAGTAACGTACCGAGAAAGACGATTCACCAGCGTATCAACTTAAGTTTCCCAGCTCTAATGTTATAACTTGCTTTGTGAAAACAAATAACTACTGTGAAAATTATAAGCATAATCAAATAGCTAACTTCTAACTAGTCGTGAAATATATCTTTTGCCATATTTTCTATTTGAAAGCAATTTCACTTTTCCATTCCTTAAAAACATTATATTCAGGAGCATGAAAGATCTCTTTCTGCCATAATATGTGATTACGTTGATTCAATGTTAGCAAATGGCTTCTCTTGGATAAAAATTAAAAGCATCTTAAACACAAAAATCCAGCAGTCCAGTCATCTAAGATATCTAACGCACGCGACCTATCTCACACTTCCAGATAAGAATAAGTATTCTATTTCTAGGTGTAAATCATAACACTTCGAAGCATATTAGACCAAAAGAAGAATAGAGAAAAGAAATACCTAATGGTTAATGCTCATGCCCGGGATCATCATGGCCATGGCCATGGCCCTCCCAAGGATGCCTCCAACCCTATATTATTGGATAACATATGAAAGTGAATCCAAGTCAGAAACTCAAATTAAGCTTCAATACAAAAATATCTGAGACATGATTTACACTTACCAATACAACAGGCCCATCCTGCTTGGCCCTGTACAAGATCCAAAACCTGTGGAATCATAAAGCGGGAAAAAAAAAAAAAAAAAAAAAAAAAAAAAAAAAATTTTTTAAAAACAAAAAAAAA
>NW_010362820.1:0-847 GCF_000414095.1 Morus notabilis
ATCCTGTCGGTGCGGGCCAACGGTCGTGCCCTTGATTCCTCAGTGCTGGTGGCCAAGGCTGCCGTTGGCCATACTCCTTCTCCGAAAAGAGAAGACAACGAAGATCGAAAGAAAAAAAAAATTTCCAGAAGAAAAAAATTTTCTGTAATTCTTTTACCAAATTTTCTTAATCCCTAATTTTTCATACTATCAATTTTGTGAATAATAAATAATTCCAAAAATTATTCAACAAATATTGATCAAAATCAATCACCAAAAATTCATATGATTATCTATATACATGCTTTTCTTAACAAAATAAAGCATATATGAAATTCCATAAACAAAAGAAAAATCATATGAATCGATCAACATGATATTCAGCCATAAATATTGGAGACAAAAAATTCTCTCAATAATTTAATGTGATGACCGCTCTGATACCACTTGTTGGATCTTTAAATCCATATTCCACATTCTAGGAATCATCACACCAAATTATTAAGAAAATAAGTTAGAACAAATACCTGTCTCCATTGGTGCAGCCTTAATCTCCAATAGAATTCTCTAAGATAACGAGCACGATAGTTATTGCCTTCCTTAGTCAAATCTCCTTAGTTCATTAATGGGGTGTTTTCTCTTTAGATGGGGAAGAATGAAAACTGCCGAATGATTTGACGTATTGGGGACCATAACCTAAGTTTCTTTATATACCGCCCTATTAGGCTCCCATTAAACCTAGTTGGGTCAATATGGGTATCCACCCATTCAGCCCATACCTTGTGAGGTGACTATTTAGGCTTTCCATAATTAGATCATTTAATTAGCCCAATTAATTAAATAGCTTAATATAATTGTTATAATATGT
>NW_010362821.1:0-505 GCF_000414095.1 Morus notabilis
CAAGGAATTTCTACTACAGAAATATTCACATTTTCTCATGTTTGATATATCAATGAGTGCGCGTAAAAAAAAAAAAAAAAAGAACTGTTGTTTTTGGACTGTCATTTTATTTTATTAATAGAAATTATTGTTTTAGTTGTTGGATTGATTTATTTTAACAGCTGGATTTGTTAGTATTACACTTGCTAGTATTACACGTAACACGTTACAGAATTGTTCCAACTAGAATGAAAGTTCTTAACAATTGTTCCCACTAAAATGAAAAGTTCTTATCGCTAGCATTAGCATTTTCATACAAAAAAGTTGCTAAAAAAATATGGCCCAACAGAAGAAAAAACAAAATTTGTGTGTATATATAAATGAGAAAGCTAGTGAAAAACTCATGTATGTTATTATGTATGTTATTTTAGAGTGTGATTTGAGTGTAAGTTTTGAGTTGAATTTGAGTTATAACTTGAATTAAAGTTATAATTTAAATAAAATTAAATAAAATTAAAATTAAAAA
>NW_010362822.1:0-4572 GCF_000414095.1 Morus notabilis
AAATCATAAGCAACCATATAGTAACATATAGAGTAGAGATGTCAAACATGCTGTGCCGACACGACACATCCGACCCCAGGCCCATGACGGGCCTGGGCCGTGCCTGGCACGGCCCTGCACAGTGCAGAGCCGTGCTAGGGCCGGGCCTGAGGAAACAATCTCAGGCCCGGTCCAGGCCCTCGGCCCTAGTCCATAAGGGCCAGGGCTGGGCCTGGGCCTAAGCCCTTCATGGGCCGGCCCTGCCCTGTAATTTTTTTTTTCAAAATTTAATTTAAAAAAAAAAGAAAATATATCATATGCCTCCAAAAGATGTGATTTTATTAAATTGATATAATACGAATAAGTACACATAAATGACTGCCTCGTTAAAAACCTTGCCAAGTAAAACCCATCGGGAGATCGGAACAAAATCTTAGCAAATGAAAAAAAAGTGCAGTAGGAATAGTAAATTACAACCTAAGTGCTTCCAGAAGATTCTGTTATTTCTAAGTTACAAAAATAGTCTTGCATTGAATCATCCGTGTATTGTTATTTTCATCTTCTAGTATCTTTCCAGTCTTTAATGCACATTAGCCCTTCCAAGATATATGGATGCATTATGTTTCTCTTCTCGTCAAGAATTCGACTGCTTGCACTAAATACTTGCTCTGATACTACTGTTGACACTAGAGTTGTCAGAATGTCACAAGCTATTACGGACAGTGTTGAAAAATGATCGGTCTTGCTTTTCCACCACTGTAAGATGTCTAGTTTATCGTCATCGATTACAAAATTTGCTTCAAAATATTTTAGCAGTTCGGTAGACACTTGTGTTGATGACGATCCTGTCATTTTATCTTTCTTCTTCAAGAAACTCCACGACGATCCTTTAAGCCCCGAACTGCTAGTTGACGTCGAAGTTACCTGTTCTTTTTGACCTGTGATGTATTTTGCTTCATACAAACTAAATATTTTTTCTAACATTTTCTTAGTGTCAGTAATAGTTAGTTGCAAAACAATTCCTAAATTTTCTACTGTAGCAGTCATCAAAGATTTAGTCCCATCTACTCTACACCTAGGATCTAAAATGCTTGCTAATGCATATAACATAGGACAACTTGAGCAATAATTTTTAAATTTAGTTTCCATTAACTTAACTATGTCTTCAAAAAGTACTGCATCCCTATAATAAGAAAATATTTCTGAAATATTAAATAGTTGATGCAAAGCTAAATGTGCAGTAGGATAATAAACTCCATAAAGTAATTCAGTAGCATTGTAAAAAACTTCTAGAAATTTAAAAAAATACTCACCAATCTGTCAATCTGTATCAAAAATTAAAAGTTGATCATTCTTACTGTTTACATACGTTGTGATTAGCTCTGAATACGGGAGTGCAGCCTTCAACATTAAATAGGTGGAATTCCACATTTATCTCATGTCAGTTTGGAACTTTCTTGGGCGCATCTCACTGTCCCTACAATATTGTTTGAATTCTTGGAGCCGAGCTCCAGAACTAGATATAAAGGATAAAGATTCTCTAATATTTGTTAGATTAGCTTAAATATGTTCAATTTCCTGCCTGGACTACTAAATTGATTATGTGGCACGCACACCGTTGATGAAAAATCCCTCCCCCACCCCCCCAAACTGGTTTCAAACTACGTTTAAACATGTTAATTGCAGCCGTGTTAGTTGATGCATTATCAAAAGTAATAGTTAAAACTTTATCTTCTATCCCACAAAACCCAAAAATTTTCATTATTGTACTAAAAATAGCTGATGAGTTATGAAGATATGGACATAAATGAAAACCTATTATTCTTTTTTGTAAAACTCATTCATCATCAACATAATGTGCCGCGACGCATAAATATCCAGTTTTATTGCACCCCTCCCATAGATCAGAAGTACAAGATACAGTGGCATGAAAAGTCCTAAAATTATCAACAAGAGATTGTCTCATTGCATAAAACACTTTCATGCAATCAAAATGAGTTGTGTTTCTACTTACCTGTTTAAATTGTGGGCAGAAGGCCGTCTGTATGAATTCTTCGAATGACGCATCATCTACAAAAGAAAGAGGTAATTCAGCACTAGCTAGAAATTTAGCTAGTGCTTCACGAGGACGTTGTGTATCGTATGTAACATTTTGCAACCCCTGTGATGTGAGTGACAGTGTTTGTTGGCGGGAGTCCACACTCCTACCTTGGTGCAACGATAGACATACTTTACAATGTCTATCCAGATGACCAGTACTCTCATCCTTTTTATTAGAAAAGTGTTTTTTACAATACTTACATAATGCACGAATTTCTATTTCACCTGTTTTTGGATTTGGTCGGGGCTATGCTGCCATGCAGGAGAAGTTTGCGGTCTTTTTTCCCTAGTGCGCTCTCTAACTTCCTCGTTGTGCATTGAAGTATTATCTACCGGGGCATTTTCTGGTTCAGTGGGGGTGGGGTTGGGAGGCATCATTTCATCCTCAAAAATTGACTCATGACCAAGCTCAGGAAGAGCAGTGAAATCAGAGAAGTTTGATGCAACCATTTTCTAAAAATTGATTGAACTTAAACTTTGTAAATGAAAGAGCAAGAAAATGAGTTATCGCAAGAAAAAAGCTTAGAATCAAAATTAAAGATACAAGATGAGAGATAGAATGAGAGTGAGATGAGAAGTTGAGAGTGAATTGTTGTGTGGGATTTAGGATAGAATTAAGGGTATTTGTAGGGAATTTTTTTTTTTTGGGGCCGTTTCGCAGGCTTGGGCCGGGCCGAACAAGGGCCGAATCAGGGCTTGGGCCGGGCCGAACAAGGGCCGTGCCGCAGGCCTCCACGTGCTTGGGCAGTGCTTGGGCCGCAGGCTGAGAAACTGAGGCCTAGCCCTAGCCCATTACACGTGCCGTGCCAGCACGGCCCGTAACAGTAGCGAACCGGGCTGTGCCGAATCCGACACTATTACGGGCTGGACCGGGCCGTCCATGGACGGCCCGGCCCATTTTACACCTCTAATTTTAAGTTGCTATTAAATTAATATTTTGTATATTATTTATATATATATTTAAAAAAATACAGGTATATAAATCTATCTCAGTTTTGGTGACCAAAAAAAATTTAGTAGCAACAAATTAGTTATTTGCTACTAAATATTTGGTGGCTAATTATTTCAAATACCTTTCGCTACTAAAATTTTGGTACTTGAATCTTGTACTCTTCGTTACTAAATACATTTTGCTACAAAAACTTTGGTCCTTAAATCTCATACATTTTGCTACCAAATACAATTTGCTACCAAATATTTAATCCCTAAATCTCACGGCTTTCGCTACTAAATACCTTTTGTTACCAAATATTTGGTGACTGAATCGCGTACCTTTTACTACCGAATATATTTTACTACCAAAATTTTAGTGTCTTAAATCTCACACTTTTTGCTACTAAAAACTTTTTGCTCCTGAAATTTTCGGTCACCGAATATCATACATTTTGCTACCAAATACATTTTGTTACTAAAAAATTTTAGGTAGCAAAAACTATTTGCTACTAAAATTTTGGTAACTAATACTTTTGCTACGCACTTATTGCTACTAAAATTTTTTGGTAACAAAAACATTTTACTATCAAAAACAGGGCTTTTAGTTACCAAATTTTTTGTAACAAAAAATTCAAATTCTTGGTAGTGATTTGCCACTCATAAAGACTTGAACGAGTCTCTTTGAAGCTCTAAGTTTTTCTTTCTCCATTAGTCTTCTTGTACTTTATTATTTTCACAACATCTTTTGAATCTTGTCCTTCATGTAATCAGCCGTTTAAGCATGTATAAATAAATACAGCTCATATATAACTCTTATAAGCTGAGACAATTACCAGCTCGGTAGCAAGAAGGATGAAGTTGTTAAGGTTTTCGTGGTTATTTTGGATCCTAATCATTGTTCTTCTCTTCAATCCACAGTCCACTGATCGCTATGGCTGGGATGTATATATGAATCTAATAACTAAAAATATATTATAGATTTTTTTCATTTAGGATTGGTAAAATGATTTTTTTTACGTAAATTTTTTTTACAACTGGTAAAAAGATTTGTTTCTATGAAAATAAAGATTTTTTACCATACAAATTATTTCTACTAATCATAAATGAAACATTTACAAGATAAACTACTATTTATTTTAAATAATTTTTAAACTTTACTATTTACATTAATTATTCTCAATAAATCTGTTATTCACTTCATCCTCCTTTTTTTCAATTACATTTCCGGCAAAAGTATTTATGGTTGTCCGTCACTAACACGTGGGGCCTCTTGATAGAGAAATGCAACATTAGCACTTCCATTCACATTTCAAACAATGGAAATCGTCTCAGCAGTGGAGAATAAATGAAAAGTTATCAAAGTTCAAAGTATAAATATAGTTGATCATTGACCAAAGTAGAGTTCTCTTTCCGTGTAGTTTCACATGAAAGTTCACGTAGAATGATAGTTGATTATACTTTTTTTTTCATTAATCTTCCATTTTATACTATTGGCATTCATGTAATCTGCTGTTTAAGCATGTATAATTACAGCTCCTATATATGACTCTTACAAGCTGA